>NC_058084.1:286998414-287109219 GCF_014858855.1 Bufo gargarizans | reverse complement strand
CGCAGAGATCAGCACTTCATGTCATAGCAGAGAATCATGCTTACGTCACCCAACACTGGAACAGTCCATTGTCAGATATTTAGGCCCAGGCACCCAGGCAGAGGAGAGAGGTCCCGTAACAGAGAATCTGGCTTCATGTCAGCAGAGAATCAGTCTTCATGTCATAGCAGAGAATCATGCTTTACGTTCACCCAACACTGGAACAGTCCATTGTCAGATTTTTAGGCCCAGCACCCAGGCAGAGGAGAGAGGTCCCGTAACAGAGAAATCTGGCTTCATGTCAGCAGAGAATAGTCTTCATGTCATAGCAGAGAATCATGCTTCACGTCACCCAACACTGGAACAGTCCATGTCAGATATTTAGGCCCGGCAGCCAGGCAGAGGAGAGAGGTCCCGTAACAGAGAATCTGGCTTCATGTCAGCAGAGAATTAGTCTTCATGTCATAGCAGAGAATCATGCTTTACGTCACCCAACACTGGAACAGTCCATTGTCAGATTTTTAGGCCCAGGCACCCAGGCAGAGGAGAGAGGTCCCGTAACAGAGAATCTGGCTTCATGTCAGCAGAGAATCAGTCTTCGATGTCATAGCAGAGAATCATGCTTCACGTCACCCAACACTGGAACAGTCCATTGTCAGATTTTTAGGCCCCGGCACCAGGCAGAGGAGAGATGTCCCGTAACAGAGAATCTGGCTTCATGTCAGCAGAGAATCAGTCTTCATGTCATAGCAGAGAATCAGGCTTCACGTCACCCAACACTGGAACAGTCCATTGTCAGATATTTAGGCCCCGCATCCAGGCAGAGGAGAGAGGTCCCGTAACAGAGAATCTGGCTTCATGTCAGCAGAGAATTAGTCTTCATGTCATAGCAGAGATCATGCTTTACGTCACCCAACACTGGAACAGTCCATTGTCAGATATTTAGGCCCCGGCACCCAGGCAGAGGAGAGAGGTCCCGTAACAGAGAATCTGGCTTCATGTCAGCAGAGAATCAGTCTTCATGTCATAGCAGAGAATCATGCTTACGTCACCCAACACTGGAACAGTCCATTGTCAGATATTTTAGGCCCAGGCATCCAGGCAGAGGAGAGAGGTCCCGTAACAGAGAATCTGGCTTCATGTCAACAGAGAATCAGTCTTCATGTCATAGCAGAGAATCATGCTTTACGTCACCCAACACTGGAACAGTCCATTGTCAGATTTTTAGGCCCGGCACCCAGGCAGAGGAGAGAGGTCCGTAACAGAGAATCAGGCTTCATGTCAGCAGAGAATTAGTCTTCATGTCATAGCAGAGAATCATGCTTCACGTCACCCGACACTGGAACAGTCCATTGTCAGATATTTAGGCCCCGGCATCCAGGCAGAGGAGAGAGGTCCCGTAACAGAGAATCTGGCTTCATGTCAGCAGAGAATAGTCTTCATGTCATAGCAGAGAATCATGCTTTACGTCACCCAACACTGGAACAGTCCATTGTCAGATTTTTAGGCCCAGGCACCCAGGCAGAGGAGAGAGGTCCCATAACAGAGAATCAGGCTTCATGTCAGCAGAGAATCAGTCTTCATGTCATAGCAGAGAATCATGCTTCACGTCACCCAACACTGGAACAGTCCATTGTCAGATATTTAGGCCCCGGCATCCAGGCAGAGGAGAGAGGTCCCGTAACAGAGAATCTGGCTTCATGTCAGCAGAGAATTAGTCTTCATGTCATAGCAGAGAATCATGCTTCACGTCACCCAACACTGGAACAGTCCATTGTCAGATATTTAGGCCCCGGCATCCAGGCAGAGGAGAGATGTCCCGTAACAGAGAATCTGGCTTCATGTCAGCAGAGAATTAGTCTTCATGTCATAGCAGAGAATCATGCTTCACGTCACCCAACACTGGAACAGTCCATTGTCAGATATTTAGGCCCCGGCATCCAGGCAGAGGAGAGAGGTCCCGTAACAGAGAATCTGGCTTCATGTCAGCAGAGAATCAGTCTTCATGTCATAGCAGAGAATCATGCTTTCACGTCACCCAACACTGGAACAGTCCATTGTCAGATATTTAGGCCCAGGCATCCAGGCAGAGGAGAGAGGTCCCGTAACAGAGAATCTGGCTTCATGTCAGCAGAGAATCAGTCTTCATGTCATAGCAGAGAATCATGCTTTACGTCACCCAACACTGGAACAGTCCATTGTCAGATTTTTAGGCCCAGGCACCCAGGCAGAGGAGAGAGGTCCCGTAACAGAGAATCAGGCTTCATGTCAAGCAGAGAATCAGTCTTCATGTCATAGCAGAGAATCATGCTTCACGTCACCCAACACTGGAACAGTCCATTGTCAGATTTTTAGGCCCAGGCACCCAGGCAGAGGAGAGAGGTCCCGTAACAGAGAATCAGGCTTCATGTCAGCAGAGAATCAGTCTTCATGTCATAGCAGAGAATCATGCTTCACGTCACCCAACACTGGAACAGTCCATTGTCAGATATTTAGGCCCCGGCATCCAGGCAGAGGAGAGAGGTCCCGTAACAGAGAATCTGGCTTCATGTCAGCAGAGAATTAGTCTTCATGTCATAGCAGAGAATCATGCTTCACGTCACCCAACACTGGAACAGTCCATTGTCAGATATTTAGGCCCCGGCATCCAGGCAGAGGAGAGAGGTCCCGTAACAGAGAATCTGGCTTCATGTCAGCAGAGAATTAGTCTTCATGTCATAGCAGAGAATCATGCTTCACGTCACCCAACACTGGAACAGTCCATTGTCAGATATTTAGGCCCCGGCATCCAGGCAGAGGAGAGAGGTCCCGTAACAGAGAATCTGGCTTCATGTCAGCAGAGAATCAGTCTTCATGTCATAGCAGAGAATCATGCTTCACGTCACCCAACACTGGAAACAGTCCATTGTCAGATATTTAGGCCCCGGCATCCAGGCAGAGGAGAGAGGTCCCGTAACAGAGAATCTGGCTTCATGTCAGCAGAGAATTAGTCTTCATGTCATAGCAGAGAATCATGCTTCACGTCACCCAACACTGGAACAGTCCATTGTCAGATATTTAGGCCCAGGCATCCAGGCAGAGGAGAGAGGTCCCGTAACAGAGAATCTGGCTTCATGTCAGCAGAGAATTAGTCTTCATGTCATAGCAGAGAATCATGCTTCACGTCACCCAACACTGGAACAGTCCATTGTCAGATATTTAGGCCCAGGCATCCCAGGCAGAGGAGAGAGGTCCCGTAACAGAGAATCAGGCTTCATGTCAGCAGAGAATCAGTCTTCATGTCATAGCAGAGAATCATGCTTCACGTCACCCAACACTGGAACAGTCCATTGTCAGATTTTAGGCCCCGGCATCCAGGCAGAGGAGAGAGGTCCCGTAACAGAGAATCAGGCTTCATGTCAGCAGAGAATCAGTCTTCATGTCATAGCAGAGAATCATGCTTCACGTCACCCAACACTGGAACAGTCCATTGTCAGATATTTAGGCCCCGGCATCCAGGCAGAGGAGAGAGGTCCCGTAACAGAGAATCTGGCTTCATGTCAGCAGAGAATTAGTCTTCATGTCATAGCAGAGAATCATGCTTTACGTCACCCAACACTGGAACAGTCCATTGTCAGATTTTTAGGCCCAGGCACCCAGGCAGAGGAGAGAGGTCCCATAACAGAGAATCAGGCTTCATGTCAGCAGAGAATCAGTCTTCATGTCATAGCAGAGAATCATGCTTCACGTCACCCAACACTGGAACAGTCCATTGTCAGATATTTAGGCCCCGGCATCCAGGCAGAGGAGAGAGGTCCCGTAACAGAGAATCTGGCTTCATGTCAGCAGAGAATTAGTCTTCATGTCATAGCAGAGAATCATGCTTCACGTCACCCAACACTGGAACAGTCCATTGTCAGATATTTAGGCCCCGGCATCCAGGCAGAGGAGAGAGGTCCCGTAACAGAGAATCTGGCTTCATGTCAGCAGAGAATTAGTCTTCATGTCATAGCAGAGAATCATGCTTTCACGTCACCCAACACTGGAACAGTCCATTGTCAGATATTTAGGCCCAGGCACCCAGGCAGAGGAGAGAGGTCCCGTAACAGAGAATCTGGCTTCATGTCAGCAGAGAATCAGTCTTCATGTCATAGCAGAGAATCATGCTTCACGTCACCCAACACTGGAACAGTCCATTGTCAGATATTTAGGCCCCGGCATCCAGGCAGAGGAGAGAGGTCCCGTAACAGAGAATCTGGCTTCATGTCAGCAGAGAATCAGTCTTCATGTCATAGCAGAGAATCATGCTTCACGTCACCCAACACTGGAACAGTCCATTGTCAGATATTTAGGCCCCGGCATCCAGGCAGAGGAGAGAGGTCCCGTAACAGAGAATCTGGCTTCATGTCAGCAGAGAATCAGTCTTCATGTCATAGCAGAGAATCATGCTTTACGTCACCCAACACTGGAACAGTCCATTGTCAGATTTTTAGGCCCAGGCACCCAGGCAGAGGAGAGAGGTCCCGTAACAGAGAATCAGGCTTCATGTCAAGCAGAGAATCAGTCTTCATGTCATAGCAGAGAATCATGCTTCACGTCACCCAACACTGGAACAGTCCATTGTCAGATATTTAGGCCCCGGCATCCAGGCAGAGGAGAGAGGTCCCGTAACAGAGAATCTGGCTTCATGTCAGCAGAGAATTAGTCTTCATGTCATAGCAGAGAATCATGCTTCACGTCACCCAACACTGGAACAGTCCATTGTCAGATATTTAGGCCCCGGCATCCCAGGCAGAGGAGAGAGGTCCCGTAACAGAGAATCTGGCTTCATGTCAGCAGAGAATTAGTCTTCATGTCATAGCAGAGAATCATGCTTCACGTCACCCAACACTGGAACAGTCCATTGTCAGATATTTAGGCCCAGGCATCCAGGCAGAGGAGAGAGGTCCCGTAACAGAGAATCTGGCTTCATGTCAGCAGAGAATCAGTCTTCATGTCATAGCAGAGAATCATGCTTCACGTCACCCAACACTGGAACAGTCCATTGTCAGATATTTAGGCCCCGGCATCCAGGCAGAGGAGAGAGGTCCCGTAACAGAGAATCTGGCTTCATGTCAGCAGAGAATTAGTCTTCATGTCATAGCAGAGAATCATGCTTTACGTCACCCAACACTGGAACAGTCCATTGTCAGATATTTAGGCCCAGGCATCCCAGGCAGAGGAGAGAGGTCCCGTAACAGAGAATCTGGCTTCATGTCAGCAGAGAATCAGTCTTCATGTCATAGCAGAGAATCATGCTTCACGTCACCCAACACTGGAACAGTCCATTGTCAGATATTTAGGCCCCGGCATCCAGGCAGAGGAGAGAGGTCCCGTAACAGAGAATCTGGCTTCATGTCAGCAGAGAATCAGTCTTCATGTCATAGCAGAGAATCATGCTTCACGTCACCCAACACTGGAACAGTCCATTGTCAGATATTTAGGCCCCGGCATCCAGGCAGAGGAGAGAGGTCCCGTAACAGAGAATCTGGCTTCATGTCAGCAGAGAATTAGTCTTCATGTCATAGCAGAGAATCATGCTTCACGTCACCCAACACTGGAACAGTCCATTGTCAGATATTTAGGCCCCGGCATCCAGGCAGAGGAGAGAGGTCCCGTAACAGAGAATCTGGCTTCATGTCAGCAGAGAATTAGTCTTCATGTCATAGCAGAGAATCATGCTTTCACGTCACCCAACACTGGAACAGTCCATTGTCAGATTTTAGGCCCAGGCATCCCAGGCAGAGGAGAGAGGTCCCGTAACAGAGAATCAGGCTTCATGTCAGCAGAGAATCAGTCTTCATGTCATAGCAGAGAATCATGCTTCACGTCACCCAACACTGGAACAGTCCATTGTCAGATATTTAGGCCCCGGCATCCAGGCAGAGGAGAGAGGTCCCGTAACAGAGAATCTGGCTTCATGTCAGCAGAGAATTAGTCTTCATGTCATAGCAGAGAATCATGCTTTCACGTCACCCAACACTGGAACAGTCCATTGTCAGATATTTAGGCCCCGGCATCCAGGCAGAGGAGAGAGGTCCCAGTAACAGAGAATCTGGCTTCATGTCAGCAGAGAATTAGTCTTCATGTCATAGCAGAGAATCATGCTTTACGTCACCCAACACTGGAACAGTCCATTGTCAGATATTTAGGCCCCGGCATCCCAGGCAGAGGAGAGAGGTCCCAGTAACAGAGAATCATGGCTTCATGTCAGCAGAGAATCAGTCTTCATGTCATAGCAGAGAATCATGCTTCACGTCACCCAACACTGGAACAGTCCATTGTCAGATATTTAGGCCCCGGCATCCAGGCAGAGGAGAGAGGTCCCGTAACAGAGAATCTGGCTTCATGTCAGCAGAGAATTAGTCTTCATGTCATAGCAGAGAATCATGCTTCACGTCACCCAACACTGGAACAGTCCATTGTCAGATATTTAGGCCCCGGCATCCAGGCAGAGGAGAGAGGTCCCGTAACAGAGAATCTGGCTTCATGTCAGCAGAGAATTAGTCTTCATGTCATAGCAGAGAATCATGCTTTCACGTCACCCAACACTGGAACAGTCCATTGTCAGATTTTTAGGCCCAGGCATCCCAGGCAGAGGAGAGAGGTCCCGTAACAGAGAATCTGGCTTCATGTCAGCAGAGAATCAGTCTTCATGTCATAGCAGAGAATCATGCTTCACGTCACCCAACACTGGAACAGTCCATTGTCAGATATTTAGGCCCAGGCATCCAGGCAGAGGAGAGAGGTCCCGTAACAGAGAATCTGGCTTCATGTCAGCAGAGAATCAGTCTTCATGTCATAGCAGAGAATCATGCTTACGTCACCCAACACTGGAACAGTCCATTGTCAGATTTTTAGGCCCAGGCACCCAGGCAGAGGAGAGAGGTCCCGTAACAGAGAATCAGGCTTCATGTCAGCAGAGAATCAGTCTTCATGTCATAGCAGAGAATCATGCTTCACGTCACCCAACACTGGAACAGTCCATTGTCAGATATTTAGGCCCCGGCATCCAGGCAGAGGAGAGATGTCCCGTAACAGAGAAACTGGCTTCATGTCAGCAGAGAATTCAGTCTTCATGTCATAGCAGAGAATCATGCTTCACGTCACCCAACACTGGAACAGTCCATTGTCAGATATTTAGGCCCGGCATCCAGGCAGAGGAGAGAGGTCCCGTAACAGAGAATCTGGCTTCATGTCAGCAGAGAATAGTCTTCATGTCATAGCAGAGAATCATGCTTACGTCACCCAACACTGGAACAGTCCATTGTCAGATTTTTAGGCCCAGGCACCCAGGCAGAGGAGAGAGGTCCCGTAACAGAGAATCTGGCTTCATGTCAGCAGAGAATCAGTCTTCATGTCATAGCAGAGAATCATGCTTCACGTCACCCAACACTGGAACAGTCCATTGTCAGATATTTAGGCCCAGGCATCCAGGCAGAGGAGAGAGGTCCCGTAACAGAGAATCTGGCTTCATGTCAGCAGAGAATTCAGTCTTCATGTCATAGCAGAGAATCATGCTTCACGTCACCCAACACTGGAACAGTCCATTGTCAGATATTTAGGCCCCGGCATCCAGGCAGAGGAGAGAGGTCCCGTAACAGAGAATCTGGCTTCATGTCAGCAGAGAATTAGTCTTCATGTCATAGCAGAGAATCATGCTTCACGTCACCCAACACTGGAACAGTCCATTGTCAGATATTTAGGCCCCGGCATCCAGGCAGAGGAGAGAGGTCCCGTAACAGAGAATCTGGCTTCATGTCAGCAGAGAATCAGTCTTCATGTCATAGCAGAGAATCATGCTTCACGTCACCCAACACTGGAACAGTCCATTGTCAGATATTTAGGCCCCGGCATCCAGGCAGAGGAGAGAGGTCCCGTAACAGAGAATCTGGCTTCATGTCAGCAGAGAATTAGTCTTCATGTCATAGCAGAGAATCATGCTTTACGTCACCCAACACTGGAACAGTCCATTGTCAGATTTTTAGGCCCAGGCACCCAGGCAGAGGAGAGAGGTCCCGTAACAGAGAATCTGGCTTCATGTCAGCAGAGAATCAGTCTTCATGTCATAGCAGAGAATCATGCTTTACGTCACCCAACACTGGAACAGTCCATTGTCAGATTTTAGGCCCAGGCACCCAGGCAGAGGAGAGAGGTCCCGTAACAGAGAATCTGGCTTCATGTCAGCAGAGAATCAGTCTTCATGTCATAGCAGAGAATCATGCTTTACGTCACCCAACACTGGAACAGTCCATTGTCAGATTTTAGGCCCAGGCACCCAGGCAGAGGAGAGAGGTCCCGTAACAGAGAATCAGGCTTCATGTCAGCAGAGAATCAGTCTTCATGTCATAGCAGAGAATCATGCTTCACGTCACCCAACACTGGAACAGTCCATTGTCAGATATTTAGGCCCCGGCATCCAGGCAGAGGAGAGAGGTCCTGTAACAGAGAATCTGGCTTCATGTCAGCAGAGAATTAGTCTTCATGTCATAGCAGAGAATCATTCTTACGTCACCCAACACTGGAACAGTCCATTGTCAGATTTTAGGCCCAGGCACCCAGGCAGAGGAGAGAGGTCCCTTAACAGAGAATCTGGCTTCATGTCAGCAGAGAATCAGTCTTCATGTCATAGCAGAGAATCATGCTTCACGTCACCCAACACTGGAACAGTCCATTGTCAGATATTTAGGCCCCGGCATCCAGGCAGAGGAGAGAGGTCCCGTAACAGAGAATCTGGCTTCATGTCAGCAGAGAATCAGTCTTCATGTCATAGCAGAGAATCATGCTTTACGTCACCCAACACTGGAACAGTCCATTGTCAGATATTTAGGCCCCGGCATCCAGGCAGAGGAGAGATGTCCCGTAACAGAGAATCTGGCTTCATGTCAGCAGAGAATCAGTCTTCATGTCATAGCAGAGAATCATGCTTCACGTCACCCAACACTGGAACAGTCCATTGTCAGATATTTAGGCCCCGGCATCCAGGCAGAGGAGAGAGGTCCCGTAACAGAGAATCTGGCTTCATGTCAGCAGAGAATCAGTCTTCATGTCATAGCAGAGAATCATGCTTCACGTCACCCAACACTGGAACAGTCCATTGTCAGATATTTAGGCCCAGGCATCCAGGCAGAGGAGAGAGGTCCCGTAACAGAGAATCTGGCTTCATGTCAGCAGAGAATTAGTCTGCCTGTCATAGCAGAGAATCAGGCTTTACGTCACCCAACACTGGAACAGTCCATTGTCAGATATTTAGGCCCAGGCATCCAGGCAGAGGAGAGAGGTCCCGTAACAGAGAATCATGGCTTCATGTCAGCAGAGAATCAGTCTTCATGTCATAGCAGAGAATCATGCTTTACGTCACCCAACACTGGAACAGTCCATTGTCAGATTTTTTGGCCCAGGCACCCAGGCAGAGGAGAGAGGTCCCGTAACAGAGAATCAGGCTTCTTGTCATAGCAGAGAATCATGTTTCACGTCACCCAACACTGGAACAGTCCATTGTCAGATATTTAGGCCCAGGCACCCAGGCAGAGGAGAGAGGTCCCGTAACAGAAAATCTGGCTTCATGTCAGCAGAGAATCAGTCTTGATGTCATAGCAGAGAATCATGCTTCACGTCACCCAACACTGGAACAGTCCATTGTCAGATATTTAGGCCCCGGCATCCAGGCAGAGGAGAGAGGTCCCGTAACAGAGAATCTGGCTTCATGTCAGCAGAGAATTAGTCTTCATGTCATAGCAGAGAATCATGCTTCACGTCACCCAACACTGGAACAGTCCATTGTCAGATATTTAGGCCCCGGCATCCAGGCAGAGGAGAGAGGTCCCATAACAGAGAATCAGGCTTCATGTCAACAGAGAATCAGTCTTCATGTCATAGCAGAGAATCATGCTTTACGTCACCCAACACTGGAACAGTCCATTGTCAGATATTTAGGCCCCGGCATCCAGGCAGAGGAGAGAGGTCCCGTAACAGAGAATCTGGCTTCATGTCAGCAGAGAATCAGTCTTCATGTCATAGCAGAGAATCATGCTTCACGTCACCCAACACTGGAACAGTCCATTGTCAGATATTTAGGCCCCGGCATCCAGGCAGAGGAGAGAGGTCCCGTAACAGAGAATCTGGCTTCATGTCAGCAGAGAATTAGTCTTCATGTCATAGCAGAGAATCATGCTTTACGTCACCCAACACTGGAACAGTCCATTGTCAGATTTTTAGGCCCAGGCACCCAGGCAGAGGAGAGAGGTCCCGTAACAGAGAATCTGGCTTCATGTCAGCAGAGAATCAGTCTTCATGTCATAGCAGAGAATCATGCTTTACGTCACCCAACACTGGAACAGTCCATTGTCAGATTTTTAGGCCCAGGCACCCAGGCAGAGGAGAGAGGTCCCGTAACAGAGAATCAGGCTTCATGTCAACAGAGAATCAGTCTTCATGTCATAGCAGAGAATCATGGCTTTACGTCACCCAACACTGGAACAGTCCATTGTCAGATTTTTTGGCCCAGGCACCCAGGCAGAGGAGAGAGGTCCCGTAACAGAGAATCAGGCTTCATGTCAGCAGAGAATCAGTCTTCATGTCATAGCAGAGAATCATGCTTCACGTCACCCAACACTGGAACAGTCCATTGTCAGATATTTAGGCCCCGGCATCCAGGCAGAGGAGAGATGTCCCGTAACAGAGAATCTGGCTTCATGTCAGCAGAGAATTAGTCTTCATGTCATAGCAGAGAATCATGCTTCACGTCACCCAACACTGGAACAGTCCATTGTCAGATATTTAGGCCCCGGCATCCAGGCAGAGGAGAGAGGTCCCGTAACAGAGAATCTGGCTTCATGTCAGCAGAGAATTAGTCTTCATGTCATAGCAGAGAATCATGCTTTACGTCACCCAACAATGGAATAGTCCATTGTCAGATTTTTAGGCCCAGGCACCCAGGCAGAGGAGAGAGGTCCCGTAACAGAGAATCTGGCTTCATGTCAGCAGAGAATCAGTCTTGATGTTATAGCAGAGAATCATGCTTTACGTCACCCAACACTGGAACAGTCCATTGTCAGATTTTTAGGCCCAGGCACCCAGGCAGAGGAGAGAGGTCCCGTAACAGAGAATCAGGCTTCATGTCAACAGAGAATCAGTCTTCATGTCATAGCAGAGAATCAGGCTTCACGTCACCCAACACTGGCACAGTCCATTGTCAGATATTTAGGCCCCGGCATCCAGGCAGAGGAGAGAGGTCCTGTAACAGAGAATCTGGCTTCATGTCAGCAGAGAATTAGTCTTCATGTCATAGCAGAGAATCATTCTTTACGTCACCCAACACTGGAACAGTCCATTGTCAGATTTTTAGGCCCAGGCACCCAGGCAGAGGAGAGAGGTCCCATAACAGAGAATCAGGCTTCATGTCAGCAGAGAATCAGTCTTCATGTCATAGCAGAGAATCATGCTTCACGTCACCCAACACTGGAACAGTCCATTGTCAGATATTTAGGCCCCGGCATCCAGGCAGAGGAGAGAGGTCCCGTAACAGAGAATCTGGCTTCATGTCAGCAGAGAATCAGTCTTCATGTCATAGCAGAGAATCATGCTTTACGTCACCCAACACTGGAACAGTCCATTGTCAGATATTTAGGCCCCGGCATCCAGGCAGAGGAGAGATGTCCCGTAACAGAGAATCTGGCTTCATGTCAGCAGAGAATTAGTCTTCATCTCATAGCAGAGAATCATGCTTCACGTCACCCAACACTGGAACAGTCCATTGTCAGATATTTAGGCCCCGGCATCCAGGCAGAGGAGAGAGGTCCCGTAACAGAGAATCTGGCTTCATGTCAGCAGAGAATCAGTCTTCATGTCATAGCAGAGAATCATGCTTCACGTCACCCAACACTGGAACAGTCCATTGTCAGATATTTAGGCCCAGGCATCCAGGCAGAGGAGAGAGGTCCCGTAACAGAGAATCTGGCTTCATGTCAGCAGAGAATTAGTCTTCATGTCATAGCAGAGAATCATGCTTTACGTCACCCAACACTGGAACAGTCCATTGTCAGATTTTTAGGCCCAGGCACCCAGGCAGAGGAGAGAGGTCCCATAACAGAGAATCAGGCTTCATGTCAACAGAGAATCAGTCTTCATGTCATAGCAGAGAATCATGCTTTACGTCACCCAACACTGGAACAGTCCATTGTCAGATTTTTTGGCCCAGGCACCCAGGCAGAGGAGAGAGGTCCCGTAACAGAGAATCAGGCTTCTTGTCATAGCAGAGAATCATGTTTCACGTCACCCAACACTGGAACAGTCCATTGTCAGATATTTAGGCCCAGGCACCCAGGCAGAGGAGAGAGGTCCCGTAACAGAAAATCTGGCTTCATGTCAGCAGAGAATCAGTCTTGATGTCATAGCAGAGAATCATGCTTCACGTCACCCAACACTGGAACAGTCCATTGTCAGATATTTAGGCCCCGGCATCCAGGCAGAGGAGAGAGGTCCCGTAACAGAGAATCAGGCTTCATGTCAGCAGAGAATCAGTCTTCATGTCATAGCAGAGAACCATGCTTCACGTCACCCAACATTGGAACAGTCCATTGTCATATATTTTGGCCCCGGCACCCAGACAGAGGAGAGGTTCATTCAACTTTGGGTTGCCCCGCAATATAATGGTAAAATGAAAATAAAAATAGGATTGAATGAGGAAGTGCCCTGGAGTACAATAATATATGGTTAAGGGGAGGTAGTTAATGTCTAATCTGCACAAGGGATGGACAGGTCCTGTGGGATCTATGCCTGGTTCATTTTTATGAACGTCAGCTTGTCCACATTGGCTGTCGACAGGCGGCTGCGTTTGTCTGTAATGACGCCCCCTGCTGTGCTGAATACACGTTCAGACAAAACGCTGGCCGCCGGGCAGGCCAGCACCTCCAAGGCATAAAAGGCTAGCTCTGGCCACGTGGACAATTTAGAGACCCAGAAGTTGAATGGGGCCGAACCATCAGTCAGTACGTGGAGGGGTGTGCACATGTACTGTTCCACCATGTTAGTGAAATGTTGCCTCCTGCTAACACGTTGCGTATCAGGTGGTGCTGCAGTTAGCTGTGGCGTGTTGACAAAACTTTTCCACATCTCTGCCATGCTAACCCTGCCCTCAGAGGAGCTGGCCGTGACACAGCTGCCTTGGCGACCTCTTGCTCCTCCTCTGCCTTGACCTTGGGCTTCCTCTTGTTCCCCTGTGACATTTGGGAATGCTCTCAGTAGCGCGTCTACCAATGTGCGCTTGTACTCGCGCATCTTCCTATCACGCTCCAGTGCAGGAAGTAAGGTGGGCACATTGTCTTTGTACCGTGGATCCGGCAGGGTGGCAACCCAGTAGTCCGCACACGTTAAAATGTTGGCAACTCTGCTGTCGTTGCGCAGGCACTGCAGCATGTAGTCGCTCATGTGTGCCAGGCTGCCCAGAGGTAAGGACAAGCTGTCCTGTGTGGGAGGCGTATCGTCATCGTCCTGCGTTTCCCCCCAGCCACGCACCAGTGATGGGCCCGAGCTGCGTTGGGTGCCACCCCGCTGTGACTATGCTTCATCCTCATCCTCCTCCACCTCCTCCTCATCCTCGTCCTCCTCGTCCTCCAGTAGTGGGCCCTGGCTGGCCACATTTGTACCTGGCCTCTGCTGTTGCAAAAAACCTCCCTCTGAGTCACTTCAAAGAGACTGGCCTGAAAGTGCTAAAAATGACCCCTCTTCCCCCTCCTCCTCCTGGGCCACCTCCTCTTCCAACATCACCCTAAGTGTTTTCTCAAGGTGACATAGAAGTGGTATTGTAACGCTGATAACGGCGTCATCGCCA
The DNA here is from genome assembly GCF_014858855.1 of Bufo gargarizans. NCBI lineage: Eukaryota > Metazoa > Chordata > Amphibia > Anura > Bufonidae > Bufo > Bufo gargarizans. The sequence continues at coordinate 287,095,391 of NC_058084.1, read as the reverse complement.
CTGGCCATGTTGGTGGAGTACTCGAAACAGCACAACAGGGCGCACAGGTCTCGCATGGAGGCCCAGTCATTGGTGGTGAAGTGGTGCTGTTCCGCAGTGCGACTGACCCGTGCGTGCTGCAGCTGAAACTCCACTATGGCCTGCTGCTGCTCGCACAGTCTGTCCAGCATGTGCAAGGTGGAGTTCCACCTGGTGGGCACGTTGCATATGAGGCGGTGAGCGGGAAGGCCGAAGTTACGCTGTAGCGCAGACAGGCGAGCAGCGGCAGGATGTGAACGCCGGAAGTGCGAACAGACGGCCCGCACTTTATGCAGCAGCTCTGACATGTCGGGGTAGTTGTGAACGAACTTCTGCACCACCAAATTCAGCACATGCGCCAGGCAAGGGATGTGCGTCAAACCGGCTAGTGCCAGAGCTGCAACGAGATTTTGCCCATTTTCGCACACCACCAGGCCGGGCTTGAGGATCACCGGCAGCAACCACTCGTCGGTCTGTTGTTCTATACCCCGCCACAACTCCTGTGCGTTGTGGGGCTTGTCCCCCAAACATATGAGTTTCAGAATGGCCTGCTGACGTTTACCCCGGGCTGTGCTGAAGTTGGTGGTGAAGGTGTGTGGCTGACTGGATGAGCAGGTGGAAGAAGAGGAGGAGGAAGCTGAGTAGGAGGAGGTGGCAACAGGAGGCAAAGAATGTTGCCCATGCGATCCTTGGCGGCGGAAGGACGTGCGCCAAACAGCTCTCCGCCTGGGGCCCAGCCGCCACTACATTTACCCAGTGTGCAGTTAGGGAGATATAGCGTCCCTGGCCGTGCTTACTGGTCCACGTATCTGTGGTCAGGTGGACATGGCCACAGATGGCGTTGCGCAGTGCACACTTGATTTTATTGGATACTTGGTTGTGCAGGGAGGGCACGGCTCTCTTGGAGAAGTAGTGCCGGCTGGGAACAACATACTGTGGGACAGCAAGCGACATGAGCTGTTTGAAGCTGTCTGTGTCCACCAGCCTAAATGACAGCATTTCATAGGCCAGTAGTTTAGAAATGCTTGCATTCAGGGCCAGGGATCGAGGGTGGCTAGGTGGGAATTTACGCTTTCTGTCAAATGTTTGTGAGATGGAGAGCTGAACGCTGGCGTGTGACATGGTTGAGGTGCTTGGTGACGGAGGTGGTGGTGTTGGTGGTACATCCCTTGTTTGCTGGGCGGCAGGTGCCAACGTTCCTCCAGAGGCAGAGGAAGATGCCGAGGCGGCAGCAGCAGAAGAGGTAGCAGGGGGAGCCTGAGTGACTTCCTTGTTTTTAAGGTGTTTACTCCACTGCAGTTCATGCTTTGCATGCAGGTGCCTGGTCATGCAGGTTGTGCTAATGTTCAGAACGTTAATGCCTCGCTTCAGGCTCTGATGGCACAGTGTGCAAACCACTTGGGTCTTGTCGTCAGCCCATTGTTTGAAGAAGTGCCATGCCATGGAACTCCTTGAAGCTGCCTTTGGGGTGCTCGGTCCCAGATGGCGACGGTCAGTAGCAGGCGGAGTCTCTCGGCGGCGGGTGTTCTGCTTTTGCCCACTGCTCCCTCTTTTGCTACGCTGTTGGCTTGGTCTCACCACTGCCTCTTCCTCCGAACTGTGAAAGTCAGTGGCACAACCTTCATTCCATGTGGGGTCTAGGACCTCATCGTCCCCTGCATCGTCTTCCACCCAGTCTTGATCCCTGACCTCCTGTTCAGTCTGCACACTGCAGAAAGACACAGCAGTTGGCACCTGTGTTTCGTCATCATCAGAGACGTGCTGAGGTGGTATTCCCATGTCCTCATCATCAGGAAACATAAGTGGTTGTGCGTCAGTGCATTCTATGTCTTCCACCGCTGGGGAAGGGCTAGGTGGATGCCCTTGGGAAACCCTGCCAGCGGAGTCTTCAAACAGCATAAGAGACTGCTGCATAACTTGAGGCTCAGACAGTTTCCCTGGTATGCATGGGGGTGATGTGACAGACTGATGGGCTTGGTTTTCAGGCGCCATCTGTGCGCTTTCTGCAGAGGACTGGGTGGGAGATAATGTGAACGTGCTGGATCCACTGTCGGCCACCCAATTGACTAATGCCTGTACCTGCTCAGGCCTTACCATCCTTAGAACGGCATTGGGCCCCACCAAATATCGCTGTAAATTATGGCGGCTACTGGGACCTGAGGTAGTTGGTAAACTAGGACGTGTGGCTGTTGCAGAACGGCCACGTCCTCTCCCAGCACCAGAGGGTCCACTAACACCACCACGACCATGTCCGCGTCCACGTCCCTTACTAGATGTTTTCCTCATTGTTACCGTTCACCACAATAGCAAAAATATTATTTGGCCCAATGTGTTGAATTCAAATTCAGGCATTTTTTTTACAGATACCTAACACTATCTGGCTATCTATTTAGGTACCGTATTACACTAAAAAAGGCACAGCAGTAACGACAGATTTAGCTGAATATAAATTTGAGGCCTAGTATTTAGGCGCTGGATGACAGGTATACGTTTACGGACAGAATTAGACTTGGAATTGCACAGTAGCGTGTGTGTGAAGTTATTGAGAATGACCATATCTGCACCTTGAACCTAATATACCCTTTTAGGGATAGATTTAAAGTAGGCCTGATACAGCAGAAACCACAAATTTAGAGAATTGCTAAATTGGGAATTGTATTTGAACCCAGAACAAAAACTGTGCTTTGACGGACACTAAATAACTTGACCAGCCACAGCAATAATGACAGATTTAGATGAATATAAATTTGAGGCCTAGTATTTAGGGGCTGGGTGACAGGTATACGTTTACACACAGAATTAGACTTGGTATTGCACAGTAGCGTGTGTGTGAAGTTATTGAGAATGACCCTATCTGCACCTTGAATCTTATATACCCTTTTAATGAATAGATTTAAAGTAGCCCTGATACAGCAGAAACCACTAATTTAGGAAATTGCTAAGTTGGGAATTGTATTTCAACCCTGAACAAAAATATATCCTTTGCCAGACAGCAGACAGTATTACAATTGGCTGGCCACAGCTGAAACACCAGATTTAGGGTACTGCTATTTTGGCAATTGTATTTCACCCCTCAATAAAATAGCAAGCACAGCCAAGCCCCTGATGTAGGATATAGCCAAAAAATAACCACACTATTGATGGTTAAATGCACTTGGTGACAGCTTGCCACTGATGTGGGATATAGCCAAAAAATAACCACACTATTGATGGTTAAATGCACTTGGTGACTGCTTGACCCTGATGTAGGATATAGCCAAAAAATAACCACACTATTGATGGTTAAATGCACTTGGTGACAGCTTGACCCTGATGTAGGATATAGCCAAAAAATAACCACACTATTGATGGTTAAATGCACTTGGTGACAGCTTGCCCCATATGTAGGATATTGCCAAAAAATAACCACACTATTGATGGTTAAATGCACTTGGTGACAGCTTGCCCCATATGTAGGATATAGCCAAAAAATAACCACACTATTGATGGTTAAATGCACTTGGTGACAGCTTGACCCTGATGTAGGATATAGCCAAAAAATAACCACACTATTGATGGTTAAATGTAATTGGTGGCAGGTTGTGCTGGCGCACCACAAGACACAAAATGGCCGCCGATCACTCAAGAAAAAAGTGACTGAAAAACGCTCTGGGCAGCCTAAAAACAGTGAGCAATTGAATAGCAGCAGTAGATCGATCACTGAATTAAGTCTTTTGGAGGAGTTAATCAATGCCTAATCTCGCCCTAACGTCGCAGCTGCAACCTCTCCCTACATTGATCAGAGCAGAGTGACGTGCGCCGCTACGTGACTCCAGCTTAAATAGAGGCTGGGTCACATGGTGCTCTGGCCAATCACAGCCATGCCAATAGTAGGCATGGCTGTGACGGCCTCTTGGGGCAAGTAGTATGACGCTTGTTGATTGGCTGCTTTGCAGCCTTTCAAAAAGCGCCAAGAAAGCGTTCGGGTCCATGTCACTGACACCCCAAAATTCGGTACGAACCCGAACTATACAGTTCGGGTTCGCTCATCCCTAGTTTTAAGTATTGCATCTAAAATTCTAAGCTTTCTAACATCCTAAAAAAATAAAATGACATTTATAAAACGATGCCAACATAAAGTAGACATATGTGGAATGTTACGTAATAAATATTCAAATTTTTCAAAATTATTGGTAAATTTTGGACTATTTTATAAATAAAGGTGAACTATATCGACTCATATTTACCACTGTCATGAAGTACAATTTGCCCCGAGAAATCAATCTCAGAATGGCTTGGATAAGCAAAAGTGTTCCAAAGTTATTACCACATAAAATGACACATGTCAGATTTGGAAAATTAAGCCTGGCCAGGAAGAGGGTAAATGGCCTGGATGTGAAGTGGTTAACATAAACAATATGGGCAAAGGGCTAAAGATGGTGTTGGAAAGACTTGATGAGTGTTATGGGTCAATAGAAGCTATAGAAAATGCTTTATTTAAGAGAATTTATAATTTTCCCAGAATAGTGGGTAGGGGTCACCAGAAGCTCAGGGAACTCAGCAACTTGATAATAGAGATGTCCCGAACTATTCGCCGACGAATAGTTCCCGGCAAACATAGCTTGTTTGCGTTCGCCGATGTTCATCATCATTGTGTAAACTTTGACCCTGTACCTCACAGTCAGCAGACACATTCCAGCCAATCAGCAGCAGACCCTCCCTCCCAGACCCTCCCACCTCCTGGACAACATCCATTTTAGATTAATTTCGGAAGCTGCATTCTTAGTGAGAGGAGGGACAGTGTAGCTGCTGCTGATTTAATATGGAAATCGATAGCTAGGCTAGGGTATTCCGTGTCCACTCCAGTTCTGAAAGACTCCTCTGATCTCTGCTATAAGGACAGCGTCCTGACAGCACCCCAAAAAGCCCTTTTTAGGGCTAGTACATCAGTCTGCTTTTTTTATTTTTTTCCTGTGTAATCTAATTGCAGTTCCCTGCCAGCGTGTGTGTCAGGCTCACAGCGTATACTGTGCCCACTTGCCCAGTGCCACCACTCATATCTGGTGTCACAGTAGCTTGCATTTAAAAAAACAAAAAAACTTTTTTGACTGTAATAGAATAGCAGTCAGGTGCCTGCAAGTGTGTGTGTTTCAGGCCCTGCAAGTGCAGAGTGTCACCAGTGCAACTCCTATCTGGTGTCAGAGTATATTACATTAAAAAAAAACAACAACAATTTTGACTGTAATAGAATAGCAGTCAGTTGCTTGCAAGCGTGTGTGTTTCAGGCCCTGCAAGTGCAGAGTGTCACCAGTGCAACTCCTATCTGGTATCACAGTATATTACATTTAAAAATTACTATTGGTGGGACTATGAGGAGCACTATGACTATGGGGGCACAAATTTTTCTTCAGGATAGTATTTGGGGGTATTGGGGAGCACAGCGAGCAGCAGAATAACACTGTGGGAACTCCAGGTTGGGGGATGATGCTAGAAAAGTGAAGAAGCTAATATGTCTGTGTGTCACACACTGCCGAGACCAGGTGTGGCTGAAAGAAATTGTCGGGACTTAATGGAGAAGATGATGACAGAGAAGATCTACATCAGAGGAGACATCACCTGGGAGGCAATGGATGTGACAGGTATGTGCTGCTGTATAGCAAGTACAGTAAAATGTGGTATGGGGGGGTGCTTAGAGAACTGGGGCATATTCATTCCGTCTTGGGCCCTGGATATTTTGAGACCCTAACAACGCCCCTGATACACAACAATAAATACACATGTTTAATGAACACATAATGTTATGTATGTTATGCTCTACTTTTCTGTGCGCTGGATGTGATGAGACATAGTTCTGATTCTAATACTAAATCCATAAATGCTTTTTCAGTCTCCTTACTCTTTGTGGGGGTTTGCTAAGGAGGTATTTCATCTCTCAGGGATGACTGTAAACGTAAGCTGCTAAACTGTGAAGTCTACTGGATAATTTTATTAAATCCAGGTGCCTTTTAAAAAAAATAATTTTTAGCTTCCAATAGATATACAGTTATTAACCATTTGTTTTTTTTCTTAATCGTCCACAATACACCTTTGCAGGTTATGTGACCATCTGTTTAAGATTGTGACTAGTTGTAGTTTATTCATATGCTATTTTTGTGTATTGAAACCGTATGCTATGACTAAGGCCTCTTGCACAGGACCGTATGTACATTATTTTGCGGTCTGCAAAAAAACTGATCTGCAAAAAATACGGATGACATCCGTGTGAATTCCGTATTTTGCAGAATGGAACGGCTGGCCCCTAATAGAACAATACTATCCTTGTCCGTAATGCGGACAATAGGACATGTTCTTTTTTTGCGGAACTGAAATATGGACATACAGAAAAAAGAAATGCACAGTAGCTTATTTTTTCTTTGGCAGACCCATTGAAGTGAATGGTTCCGCATAAAGAAAATACCTTTGTGTGCAAGAGGCCTAAGGGTCAGACTCAGCATGAAATAGTTTAGTATTGGGTGTCCTGTAACAATGGGTGTCATGTAGAATAATAGAGAAATAGGCAGGCAATACTTTTATTTTTTTTATTTTTTAAATATGCCCCATACCTGCAATTTACATTCATACATGTAATGGTTGTTTCTGTGTGATAAAAGTGATTATGAGTAATGTGTCTGTGCACTCAGTTATATTATTAGGAGGATCATGTTGAGTTGTTCTATTGAAGCTGGGCTGTTGTACACGTCAAAAACATCAAACATAAGCAAGCTCATGTACAAGCTGGATTCTTCCAAATGCAGAGGACTAGTAATTGCTCATTTAGATATAGAAAATCTTGGACTACAGACCAGTTTGGGTGCTAAAACTGATGTGACAAATTTCCTTAACCACTTTTACAAAGTGTAAAATAAAAAAATAAATAAAAAAAATAATAATAAAGTGTTTTATGAAATAATAAGTTTCACGTGTAAAAAAATTCTAATACTAAATCCATAAATGCTTTTTCAGTCTCCTTACTCTTTGTGGGGGTTTGCTAAGGAGGTATTTCAACTCTCAGGGATGACTGTAAACGTAAGCTGCTAAACTGTGAAGTCTACTGGATAATTTTATTAAATCCAGGTGCCTTTTTAAAAAAAATAATTTTTAGCTTCCAAAACATCAAACATAAGCAAGCTCATGTACAAGCTGGATTCTTCCAAATGCAGAGGACTAGTAATTGCTCATTTAGATATAGAAAATCTTGGACTACAGACCAGTTTGGGTGCTAAAACTGATGTGACAAGTTTCCTTAACCACTTTTACAAAGTGTAAAATAAAAAAATAATAATAATAAAGTGTTTTATGAAATAATAAGTTTCACGTGTAAAAAAAAGAAAAATTCCCTAAGTAATTTAAAAAATGTTAAATATAGAAGAAAATAAATAAAATAGACACATTTGGTATTGCCGTATCCGTGACGGCATTTGATCTACCCCATCAGGTGAACACTGTAATAAAATAAATAAATAAACATTATCCAAAACAGCTTTTTTATTTACCTCACCTCCCAAAAAACATAATGTTAATCGATCAAAAAGTCGTATGTACCCCAAAATAGTATCAATAAAAACATCCACTCATCACGCAAAAAAATGAGCCTCACACAAGACCATAGCCAGAAAGATTATAAAAATTAGGCTCTAAAAAATTTGCAACACAAAAACATTATTTGTTTCTAAAAATGCACTTATTGTGTAAAACATAAAAAAGAAAATACATATTTGGTATTGCCGCGTCCGTAACAACTGGCTATACAAAAATATAGTCCAGCAATAGAATCAACCCTTATAAAAAATAAGTACTTTTATTGAAGATCAAACACATATGACATACTCCACTACACTGTTTAAGGTAGATCCTCCAATGGCTGGGTGAGCTGATAATGGGTGGGGAAACTATCCCTACGCTGATACCCTCAGCTACTCCTCAGCCCAGGGACTCCCCCTGATGGTGGAGACTCCTTGTCCTCGAGCCTAGACTACCACCTCCTACTGTTCCCTCAATATGTGACAGGTGGTGGATGCTGGCTATATGGTGGGCTACCAAGTAAACAGACAGACAAACAGATAGAAAAAGGTGCCCTATGTATACAGCCCTGTTGATGTTGTAATACATCAAGAGGTACAAGGTGCACCGAATAATCTAAAAACACCCAAAAGAATTAGTGTGATAATTACAACAGTAATTTGAAGAACCCCGTTGCGTTTCCCCCACGGTGTGGGATCATCAGGGGGTGAATGAGGATAGATATATAGGTAAACGATAAAAACAGATAGACTTAGATAGTTAGATGACGGAGAGCAGGTAGATGACCCGAACACCATTGAACGGGTGTGGAGCACCGTTGTTGATACCACGGTGTCGTTACATACTATATTGGACCCAGCAGTATTAATTAGAGGAGGAGGAGGCACATCTGGTCCGGTGACCACTCAAAGAGCGGATGTAGTCTCGAAGCAGTCATACATTAAGGGAGAGCCTCTGTGGAAGAAAAAGACATATATATATATATATATATATATATATATATATATATACACAAGCTCATATATTGATAATGCTGACTGTGATAGGAGCACTTAAAGTATGGCCGTCACCAATAAGCACCGTGATCAAAAGGGCAACTCACTGTGTCCATAGAGTGCCCAGTATCAAATTCAATGCAGCATAATAGATAATTGATAGGGCGGCATGGAGTGACTATGATGATCGAATGGCGTCCATTTATGTTGCCCTACGGGTCGACTCTCAGACCAAGTAGCAAGATTAGGAACTATGGCTGTAGAATGAAAACATATATCCTTGCTAGTACAGCCGGTGCATATAACCAGCCTGTAAGAATCACTACATCATAACAAAATCACAAAAAGCTACCTTATAATTCGCCCCTCAATGGGAAGATTCAGACTGATGTAGGGCAGCTGATTGCGTTATGTCGCCTGTGTTACAAAAAATGCCCAGTTACTAATCATCTATATCCTTAGAATAAAAACGAGGTGCCCAAAGTTTACTTACATCCAATGTGTGCAATGTCTAGTCCTCCATAGAGTATCCTCCTCTGGGTCCAATACTCTGTTCACCAGCACTCTCCCCGTTTAAATATCCCTCCTACACTGGTCTAAGATGTCACTTCCGCCCGGCCATAGCGTTGTCACTTCCGTTGACGGGCGGTGATGCTAGATAGACGCGTGCGTTCCAATGTGGAATGCACTCAGAGGCGCCTACTTCCGGTTAGTGAAACCTATCTGTCACATGCCATGACATGTATCCGGCCGTTGGACCGCACCGCACTTCCGGTCCCCTATCGTATGCGCTCCCTCACTGAAGCAGAAGGCAGGTCTATCAATGAGTGGGCGTTGTCCACTAGGAAGGGAAAGGTTAACACAGAAACAGAGCGGCAGAATTGTCCTCTCATGGGGCAGAAACAATTTTTATATGGGAGGTGCCAAGGGAATACCTGTGTATGAGCCGGATAGGAGGGAGATCATAGAGAGAGGGACGGGGAGAGGAGGCTAGTAATATAGAGGAGAGCGTCAGTTTCACTGATACATGTTGACCCTTCATGATAAGAAGGGGGCATACTAGTGCAAAATGAACCAGTTCATGTCTATTTTTGAGGTAGTTAAACATTAGGGTGCTTCGCGCACCCAGGCTAAGTTAGGGGAAGTGTAGCATTCCTGATGACCTCACACGCTGACAAGACTAAGGGAAGAAGTGAAGAGGGAAAGGGGGAAAGGGAGGAGGGGTAAGAAGAGCAGGGATATCCCGCTCACGGGTCAGATGGTCAGCCACAGAAAATGATGGTTCATAATAGGAAGATATAGGGGAAGGGGGTTAATTTAGAAACAAATAGGTGAACGGATCGGGGAGAAGGGGGTCATGGAGAAGGGAGGGGGTACGGAACTTAACCCCAGCCTTAATCTTCAGTGAAAACACGAAAATGTTAGTCTCTCATTAAGGCCGCGGGGGGAGTGGGATCGAAATCTGTGGATCCATTCGCTCTCCCTTTGAAGGATCCTCCTGTCCCAATCACCCCCGCGAGGGGAGGGAGGTACAAACTCCAAGACAGTGAATTGGAGGGACGTAGGGTCACTCCAGGCAGATCATTGACATGGGTGGCTACTGGTGTTACCTCCTTCTTGATCACATCATTTATGTGCTTGAGTATCCTCCTTCTTAACTCTCTCACGGTTTTCCCAACATAATCCATGGGGCACGGCATTGGCATAGGTACACAACACCTTTTGACCTACAATTGATAAAGTCGCGGACATGGAAAGTTTGCCCGTCGCAGAGCAGGTGATGATTTTGGCAGTGGACACGTAGTCACACGCCTTACATCTGCCACATTTAAAGACACCCACGGGTTTGCGGTCCAGCCAAGTACCCGTTTGCGCGTGTGGTGAATAGTGTCTACAAACGAGACGATCTTTCAGGCTCCTGCCACGTCTATAGGAAACAGCAGGGTGCTCAGTGACTATGTCTGAGAGGTCTGGGTCCATACGTAAAATCGGCCAGTATTTGTCAAGCACCTGTCTGACTTCCCGGTTAGCGACATCAAAGTCGGAGATGATCCGTGCCGGCTGAGGGCAGTGTACAGACCTGCGTCTAGGGACTAACAAGTCAGTCCGAACGCTTGTCGATGCATACTTAAATGCATCTCGTAGTACTTGTTGTGGGTAACCCCTGGCCCTGAATCTCTCCTGCAAACCCCTTGCCTCACTGAAGAACGATGCCTCGCTGGAGCAGTTCCTCTTCACTCGGAGGTATTGGCCCCTGGGTATGCCTCGTTTGAGAGGCGTCGGGTGGTGACTGCTCCAGTGAAGCAAGGAGTTTGTGGTCGTGATCTTCCTATAGATGTTTGTGGATAACTTATCCCCTAACTTGGTGACTCTCATGTCCAGAAAGGTGATACTCTCTGATTTAAGTTCATAAGTGAACCTGAGACCTATCGCGTTTTTGTTGAGATCCGAGACAAACCGCTTGAAGTCTGCTGGTCCACCATTCCAAACCACAAATACGTCGTCAATATAGCGCGTCCAAAACTAGATGTTATTGGACCACCAGACGACGTGATCGGGAAAGACGTGGGTGTCCTCCCACCAGCCCAGGAAGAGATTGGCATAGGTTGGGGCACATGGGCTGCCCATTGCCATCTCCCTGAGCTGGTGGTAGAAACGCGCGTTGTAAAGAAAAAAGTTATGGCTCAGGGTGAACTCCAGCAGTTTCAGGATGAAGTCATTGTGTGAAGCACACTGTATCCCCCTGGTGCGGAGGAAGTACTCAACAGCTCTAAGTCCACATTTATGTGGGATGGAACTATTCAATGATTCAACATCAATACTGGCCAACAGACAGTCTGGATCAAGGTTAAGGGTGTCAATTTTGTTGAGGAAGTCCATTGTGTCCCTCGTGTAAGCCAGGAGGGACACAACAAACTCCCCCAACACCCGATCCAGATACACCCCACAGTTCTGGGTTAGGGAATTAACGCCCAAGACTATTGGGCGGCCTCTAAGGGGGGCTGTACCCTTATGTATTTTGGGAAGCCCGTAAGAGGTTTAGCCAGTAGAACAAAGTCGAATTTGGCCGTACTGATGACTTTGTGTTTAAGCCGGTTTGCAATAACTGTCTCAGATCTTCTAAAAAGGACTGAGTCGGGTTAGTAGGTAGGATCTCATAGCCCTCTTTGTCCTTCAGGAGATCCAGGCACATGCACATATATAAATCGCAATCTAGGACAACTAGATTGCCGCCCTTATCCGACGGTTTAATGGCGATGGTATCGTCTTTTTCAAGTGACCTTAGTGCCTGCATCTCCATGACCGAGAGATTAAATGATTTGGGTCCCATTTGCCCTAGTTGTTCCAGTTCGCTCGTGACAATCTGAAGGAAGATATTGAGTGTTCATAGTTGGCCGGGGTTGGCATCCTTTCACTTTTGGACCTCAATGTGGTGAAAGGGCCCGTACCAGGGGCACGATTATGATCCCTACTCAGATCAGTAAGGGTTTGCAAGTCGTCAAAATCCCCTTCGTCCAAACCTAGCCTATTACACGTCTCCCTATTTAACCCCTTAAGGACACATGACGTATCGGTACGGCATGTTTCCCGAGTCCTTAAGGACACATGACGTACCGGTACGTCATGTATTGTTCCGATCACTGCCGCAGGCACCTCGGCTAAATGCGCGGGGGGGTCCCGTGACCCCCCCATGTCCGCGATCGCAACAAACCGCAGGTCAATTCAGACCTGCGGTTTGTTGCGCTTTCTGCAGTTTCTGATCGCTGCGGTCCCTGACCGCGGCGATCAGAAACTTTAGTGTGGCGAAAATATATATTTATCACCCCCCCCTGCACCTCTGAATGATTTTAGCCCGGTGGGAGGTGCAGGGGGGGTGTTGCGGGCGGTGGGGGCGGTGCGAGAGGCGGGCGGTGCGGCAGGCGGGATCGCGATCTCCCGCCCGCCTCCTATTGCGTAATCGTTGGTGTACAGTGGGTATACCAGGGTGCCAGCACATTGCTGGCACCCTGGTATAAACGGCTGACATCTGTGATGCGATGTCAGCCGTTTAACCCTTTCCATACAGCGGTCCGTACGGACCGCTGTATGGAAAAAGTTAACAGTAAGAGGGAGCTCCCTCCCTCTCCGATCGGGGGGCTGCAGTGCCTTTGCAGCCCCCCGATGGAGAGGGAGAGAGCCCCCAGACAGCCCCCCCAGAGCCCCGTCCTTACCCTTCCCCGTCTGCGCAGTTCTGACCATAACTGAGCAGACGGGGAAGGTTCCCATGGCAACAGGACGCCTCTCAGGCGTCCTGCTGTCCATGGTGCTGAACAGATCTGTGCTGAAAGCATAGATCTGTTCAGTGTAAGTAAAATATAGTACAGTGCAATATATATTGTACTGTACTGTATTATGCAGACATCAGACCCACTGGATCTTCAAGAACCAAGTGGGTCTGGGTCAAAAAAAAAGTGAAAAAAATGTAAAAATCAAAAAACACATTTATCACTGATTAAAAATTAAAAAAATAAAATTCCCTACACATGTTTGGTATCGCCGCGTCCGTAACGACCTGATCTATAAAACGGTCATGTTACTTTACCCGAACGGTGAACGCCATAAAAATAAAAAATAAAAAACTATGATGAAATTGAAATTTTGTCCACCTTACTTCCCAAAAAAAGGTAATAAAAGTGATCAAAAAAGTCGCATGTACGCCAAAATTGTAACAATCAAACCGTCATCTCATCCCGCAAAAAATGAGACCCTACTTAAGATAATCGCCCAAAAACTGAAAAAACTATGGCTCTTAGACTATGGAAACACTAAAACATCATTTTTTTGGTTTCAAAAATGAAATCATTGTGTAAAACTTACATAAATAAAAAAAAGTATACATATTAGGTATCGCCACGTCCGTATCGACCGGCTCTATAAAAATATCACATGACCTAACCCCTCAGGTGACCACCGTAAAAAAATAAAAATAAAAACGGTGTAAAAAAAGCCATTTTTTGTCATCTTACGTCACAAAAAGTGTAATAGCAAGCGATCAAAAAGTCATATGCACCCCAAAATAGTGCCAATCAAACCGTCATCTCATCCCGCAAAAAATGAGACCCTACTTAAGATAATCACCCAAAAACTGAAAAAACAATGGCTCTTAGACTATGGAGACACTAAAACATTTTTTTTGTTTTAAAAATGAAATCATTGTGTAAAACGTACATAAATAAAAAAAATTGTATACATATTAGGTATCGCATCCGTGACAACCTGCTCTATAAAATTACCACATGATCTAACCTGTCAGATGAATGTTGTAAATAAAAAAATAAAAAACGCTGCCAAAAAAGCTATTTCTTGTTACCTTGCCGCACAAAAAGTGTAATATAGAGCAACCAAAAATCATATGTACCCTAAACTAGTACCAACAAAACTGCCACCCTATCCCATAGTTTCTAAAATGGGGTCACTTTTTTGGAGTTTCTACTCTAGGGGTGCATCAGGGGGGCTTCAAATGGGACATGGTGTAAAAAAAAACAGTCCAGCAAAACCTGCCTTCCAAAAACCGTATGGCATTCCTTTCCTTCTGCGCCCTGCCGTGTGCCCGTACAGCGGTTTACGACCACATATGGGGTGTTTCTGTAAACTACAGAATCAGGGCCATAAATAATGAGTTTTGTTTGGCTGTTAACCCTTGCTTTGTAACTGGAAAAAAAAAATTAAAATGGAAAATCTGCCAAAAAAGTGAAATTTTGAAATTGTATCTCTATTTTCCATTAAATCTTGTGCAACACCTAAAGGGTTAACAAAGTTTGTAAAATCCGTTTTGAATACCTTGATGGGTGTAGTTTCTTAGATGGGGTCACTTTTATGGAGTTTATAATCTGGGGGTGCATCAGGGGGGCTTCAAATGGGACTTGGTGTCAAAAAACCGGTCCATAAAAATCAGCCCTCCAAAAAACAAACGGCGCACCTTTCCCTCTACGCCCCGCTGTGTGGCCGTACAGTAGTTTACGGCCACATATGGGGTGTTTCTGTAAACAGCAGAGTCAGGGCAATAAAGATACAGTCTTGTTTGGCTGTTAACCCTTGCTTTGTTAGTGGAAAAAATGGGTTAAAATGGAAAATTAGGCAAAAAAATGAAATTCTCAAATTTCATCGCCATTTGCCAATAACTCTTGTGCAACACCTAAAGGGTTAACGACGTATGTAAAATCAGTTTTGAATACCTTGAGGGGTGTAGTTTCTTAGATGGGGTCACTTTTAGGGAGTTTCTCCTCTAGGGGTGCATCAGGGGGCTTCAAATGGGACATGGTGTAAATAAACCAGTCCATAAAAATCAGCCTTCCAAAAACCAAACGGCGCACCTTTCACTCTACGCCCCGCTGTGTGGCCGTACAGTAGTTTACGGCCACATATTGGGTGTTTCTGTAAACGGCAGAGTCAGGGCAATAAAGATACCGTCTTGTTTGGCTGTTAACCCTTGCTTTGTTAGTGGAAAAAATGGGTTAAAATGAAAAATTAGACAAAAAAATAAAATTCTCAAATTTCCTCCCCATTTGCCAATAACTCTTGTGCAACACCTAAAGGGTTAACAACGTATTCAAAATCAGTTTTGAATACCTTGAGGGGTGTAGTTTCTTAGATGGGGTCATTTTTGGGTGGTTTCTATTATGTAAGCCTCGCAAAGTGACTTGAGACCTGAACTGGTCCCTAAAAATTGAGTTTTTGTAAATTTCTGAAAAATTTCAAGATTTGCTTCTAAACTTCTAAGCCTTATAACATCCCCAAAAAATAAAATATCATTCCCAAAATAATTCAAACATGAAGTAGACATATGGGGAATGTAAAGTCATCCAAATTTTTGGGGGTATTACTATGTATTACAGAAGTAGAGAAACTGGAACTTTGAAATTTGCTAATTTTTCCAAATTTTTGTTAAATTTTGTATTTTTTGGTGCAAAAAAAATAATTTTTTTGACTTCATTTTACCAGTGTCATGAAGTACAATATGTGACGAAAAAACAATCTCAGAATGGCCTGGATAAGTCAAAGTGTTTTAAAGTTATCAGCACTTAAAGTGACTCTGGTCAGATTTGCAAAAAATGGCCTGGTCCTTAAGGTGAAATAGGGCTGTGTCCTTAAGGGGTTAAAATCCTGAAGAACTTGTGCCACTTAAGTCTCCTGCAAAAGAGGTGGCGGTCCTTAGTCCAGGTAAAGAGGCTGAAACTCGTGGTCGGTACGAATGACAGTCCCCTCTTAAGGACCCCCACGTCTTCTGGACTGAGACTCCTGGCAGAAAGATTGACAATCTGGAGGTCGGCTACTGCCCCCTGTCCTGGCGGCCGCGATCCCGAAGTTGGTATGGGATCACGCTCTTCTCTAAAAAAGAAGGCTGTTATTGCGGTATGGTGCTGTTGAAGGTACAAAAGGGAGGCGAGGAGGAGGTGTTTTGATAGCCCGATCCTCGTGTCGCTCGTCCCCTGCCTCTGTAGCCTCCGCCTCTCGGCCATCCTCGTCCTCCTTGTCGACCCCGGTTGGACGATCCTTCGTATGATTTAGAATACAAATCTGCATCAGATGAATCAATCTCAGAGGAAGAGGGTTCCGAGCCCACAACAGGTCCCTGGCCTACCGTATATGCACGGTTTTCCTTAAATTCACACAGGTCCCTAACAAACTGTCTGTGTTTGCGTTCCTTTATTATTCACTGAAATCGGTCAACAGAGGATTGTAGTGACGTCTCGCGTCTTGCAAACTCAGGATCTTCTCTGAGCTTCAGAGCGGTCTCAATTTGTTCTTGTAACTTCTTAGAGGAGCGATCAAACAACTGTTTCTCCTCCTCTAATAACAGGCTCATAAGAGCTAGTGAGCTCTGGGTGAGCATATCTTCCCACTTGGTCAAGAGTGTCGGTGAAGAGATTCTGTCAGCTGGTCGCACCCGAAGGCATAGTCCACGCGGGATGATCTTATGCCCTGTGTAGCTCTCCAGGGATTTAACCTCCCACCATGACTTTATATTGTCTTTGTAACAATTATATAAATCACTGAAAACATGCTTGCTAGTGGCCACCTGACCCAGTCCTGGGACATCCCTGTCCGAAAAAATATCCCTAGCTTTGTTGACCAAGGCATCAGTGAAAATAGTCCCCGAGAGAAAACTAGCCATTACTAATCATACACAAAATATAGTCTAGCAATTATATGATGAAGGATTATAATGGGTCAAAAATTAACAACCTAGTCCAGCAATAGAATCAACCCTTATAAAAAATGTGTACTTTTATTGAAGATCAAACACATATGACATACTTCACTACACTGTTTAAGGTAGATCCTCCAATGGCTGGGTGAGCTGATAATGGGTGGGGAAACTATCCCTACGCTGATACCCTCAGCTACACCTCAGCCCAGGGACGCCCCCTGATGGTGGGGACTCCCTGTCCTCGAGCCTAGACTACCACCTCCTACTGTTCCCTCAATATGTGACAGGTGGTGGATGCTGGCTATATAGTGGGCTACCAAGTAAACAGACAGACAAACATATAGAAAAAGGTGCCCTATGTATACAGCCCTGTTGATGTGGTAACACATCAAGAGGTACAAGGTGCACCGAATAATCTAAAAACACCCAAAAGAATTAGTGTGATAATTACAATGGTAATTTGAAGAACCCAACGTGTTTCCCCCACGGTGTGGGATCATCAGGGGGTGAATGAGGATAGATATATAGGTAAACAATAAAAACAGATAGACTTAGTTAAATGACGGAGAGCAGGTAGATGACCCGAACTCTGTTGAACGGGTGTGGAGCACCATTGTTGATACCACAGTGTTGTTACATACTATATTGGACCCAGCAGTATTATTTAGAGGAGGAGGAGGCACATCCGGTCCGGTGACCACTCACAGAGCGGATGGTAGTCTCGAAGCAGTCATACATTAAGGGAGAGCCTCTGTGTAAAACGTAAAAAAGAAAATATATATTTGGTATTGCCGCATCTGTAACAACTGGCTGAACAAAATTATCACATGAAGTGAATACCCCATCAAGTGAATTTCCTAAAAAAAAAACTAATTAAAATTACACCAAAACACCTTTTTTAAGACGCCTCACTTCCCAAAATACATATCAATCAAACAAAAAGTATTATGTTGCCCAAAATGGTAGCAATAAAAACATCACCTTATCCCACAAAAAACAAGCCCTCACACAAGACCATAACCAGAAAGAAATATATGTCTCTAAGAAAATGGCAACACAAAAACATGCTTTTTTATCTAAAAATGTTCTTATTATGTAAACAGTAAAAATAAAAAACTTGATATGTTTGGTATCATTGTGTCCGTAATGACCAGATCTACAGAAATATCTCATGATCTACTCCATCAAGTGAATGGTGTAAAAAAAATATAGAAAAATGACACCAAACTCCTTTTATTGTGAGTTCACCTACCAAAAAATGATATAAAAAGCTACCAGAAAGCCAAATGTACCCCAAAATGGTGCCAATAAAAACTACAGCTTGCCTCTCGAAAAATAAGCTTTCAAACAAAAATAAAAGTTATCGCTCTTAAAATCCATGACATAAAATTCCATGTTAGAAAATCCAGATGGCGCTCCTTCCCTTCTGAAGCCCTGGCATATCCCCAAAATAACAGTTTACTACCGCAATTGGGGTGATACTGTATTCAGGAGAAAATGGGTAGAAAATTGTGGGGGGATATTTTCTATTGTTATATTTTGCGAAAAATAAAGTTTGGGCCTAAAGCACAATTTCTTTGTAAAAAAAAAAAAAAATATTTTCAAAGCGAAGGGTTATAAATTCTATTAAGTGCCTGTTGTCTCAAAGTGCTCGCTACAGCCCTTAAAAATTCCTTGGGTGGTGTAGTTTACAAAATGTGGTCACTTTTGGGGGGGTTTCACTTTGGGGGTACCTAAGGGTCTCTTCAAATGCCATATAGCCTCTTAAGACCATTCCAACAAAATCTGCCCTCCAAAAATCATATGACACTCCTTGCCTTCTGCATCCTGCCATGTGCCCATACAGTGGTATACGACCACAAATGGGGTGTTTCTGCAAACTTCAGAATAAGGCCTATGCACACAACCATATTTCTGGTCCGCAACCGAGCCGCAGCTTTTGCGGCTCGGATGCGGACCCATTCGCTTCAATGGGGCCGCAAAAGATGTGGACAGCACTCTGTGTGCTGTCCGTATCCATTGCTTCGTTCCGTAGCCCCGCAAATTTTTTTTAACATGTGCTATTCTTGTCCATTTTGCGGACAAGAAAATACATTTCTACAATGGGCCGCACGTTCCGTTCGGCAAATTGCGGAAGGCACACGGGCGGCTTTTGTTTTTTGCGGATCCGCAGTTTGCGGACCACAAAAAATGGAACTGTTGTGTGCATTAGGCCTAAGGGTAATAAATATTAAGGTTTGCTTTATTGTTAACCCTTGATGTGTTATAGGAAAAGAAAATGATTAAAATGGAAAATCTGGAAAAAAATGGGAAATTTTGAAGTTTCACCTCTATTTTGCTTTGAATTCCTGTGGAATAATTTTATAGTTTGAGGGGTGTAGTTTCGAAAATGGGGTATTTATGAGTGGTTTATATTATGTGAGCTCCTCAAAATAACTTCAGAACTGAACTGGTCCTTAAAAAAAATTGATTTTGGAAATTTTCTAAAAAATTTCACAAATTGCTCCCAAAATTCTTTTTTTTTTTTTGCTGTGGATGGATATTTTACTAGACTCAGAAGTAACACCAAGGAAAACGCTCCAAACAACATGGTAAACTGCCACAAAAGAACTATAGGGGAAATTTATCATAGACTGGCGTTTTACCTGCAAATTTTTTTTTTTTTTTTTTTTATAAATTCTTTATTTTCAGAATTTTTAATAAATATACAAACAGAAGATATCCTGGAGGCAATAGTTTACATCTGTAGAAAGGGGGTTACAGGTTTTCCAGGCATGACAATATTGGATAACATACGGCAATGTCAAAGTCACTCAAATAATGGCAGCCATCTAAGCTGTGGAAGGTACATAGTTATATGCTACTTTCAATTAAACAATCATAAATCCAAAGTACCATAAGTCTGACTATTTAGGGTCATCCTGGCTATATGACGAAATGTAAGTCATATGCTACATATATGCAATAAAAGACATAGACATTGATGTAAAGAAAATAATATGGAAAGAGAAGTTGAGATGGGAAAGAAAGAAGAGATTAGGGGAAAAAAAGAAGGGGGGGGAGGGAGGGGGAAATGTATACGCCCATTCGTAAGACTATTAAGTCTATCAATTACGCCCATTCGTAAGACTATTTAAGGCTATTAATATCCTGAGAGACCTTGCGACTGTTTGCCCTGCTGGTTACATGATGTTCTTTGTCTCTGAACATATACTCGGCCCAACCCTAGTTCAGACCACCTCGCCCACCCTCTTTCAGTGTCCTCCACGGTAGCCAGGTTTTTAAGAATTTCTTGTGGTTTCTATTAATCCAACTCGTCATTTCTTCGAATTGGGATATTTGATTGACTTTGGCTTCCCATTCCTGTATGGAAGGGGTATCGGTATTTCTCCAGTGGAGAGGGATAATGGCCTTAGCTGCCGAAATGAGATGGGTCACTAAATTGCGTTTAGATGGCCTGTAAAGATCAGTTGGTAGGGAAAAGAAAACCATTTCTGCTGTGATCTTGAATTCAGGGATGGTAACTTTTTTAATTATCTTGGAGATATTTTCCCAGAAGGGTATGATCAGTGGGCATGACCACCATATGTGAGATAGTGAACCTGTACCTCTGCCACATCTCCAGCACAGTCGATCAGGGGATACACCACATCTATGTAAGAACTCCGGAGTTCTATACTATCTGGTAAGAAGCTTGAAGTGGTTTTCCTGTAAGCGTGTGCACGGTGACGTACCATGTGAGAATGCTAGAATCTTTTTGAGATCCTGATCAGAGAAGACAGTATCAAGTTCTCTCTCCCATTCCCTGACGTAGAGTGGCTTTTTTGCCTCGCCCTCAGCTCCCACCAGAGCATAGAGTGATGCAATTCTCCTCTGCTTAGGGAGTGGAGAGATTATTATCTTTTCAAAGTCAGTTAAAGATCTACCTGTTATGTACGTCTTTCCCAGTCCACCGCACACAGCACCTAAGTATGCTTTTGTTAGGAAAAAACCCGGTGAATCTTTGATTCGTTCCGGGAGTCTGCTTAATATGGCTTCTTCTGTGTCCGGGAATAAGTTGCCTATTCTAGTTTGGGTTAAAGAAGACCAGATTTCCGGGTGAATATCGCTGCTTTTACCTAGTAGGTCAGGAATGAGGTTTGCGGGCAACAGTGGAGATGGGCTAGGGGCTAGTGTATTATTAAACTCTTTCCAGGTCTCTCTGATCCCTTTCAATAGGGGGTCGAGATCCTTGCTCTTATCGTGGCTTGTGTCAGGCAACCAGAGGAGTCTCTGGAGCACGGGTCCTACATTTTGTTGCATTAAATCATGAACATCCGGTTGTCTCTTTGGATCTACTGACTCTAGCCATCTGTTTAGCTGAATAGCCTGGTAATATTTAGACATGTCTGGTAGGCCCAAACCTCCTCTAACTTTCTGTCTAACTAAGAGATTGTGTGAGAGTCTGGATCTCTTTCTGTTCCATAAGAACTGAGAAAATATTCTTCTTATCTCCTGGAAGAATGTTTTTGGCAAGTGGATCGGTACCATTTGCATTACATGCAGGATCTTGGGAAAAACATAGGCTTTAATCACATTCTTCCGGCCCATCCAGGATAGATATGGCAAATTGTACTTTTGTAACAATCGTAAAATGTCACTTTTGAGGGGAGTGAAATTGCATCTGAATAAATCCTCCAGGTTTCTAGGTATCAGTATCCCAAGATATTTTAAAGGGCTCTTGGTCCACTGAAATGGAAGGTGGGACTGAAGGGAAGTTGCTCGTGATTCAGAGAATGAGATGTTTAATATTTTGGACTTAGAATGATTGACCTTAAAGTCTGAAATTTGGCTAACGGTCTCAATCTTTTCTGTTAAGAGATTTAGTCCTGTCTCAGGGTTAGTCACCAGAAATAAGAGATCATCTGCGAAAGCAGTGCATTTCAAGGGGTCTGTCTGACAAACTGAATGAGCGTTTCTACCACCAAGATGAATAGGGAGGGGGACAATGGGTACCCCTGCCTAGTGCCGTTTGAGATCTCAAAGGTTGGAGACAGCGTGCCATTGACCTTCAGCCTAGCATGAGGTTGCTGGTAGAGAGTGAATATTGAGTGTATAAAAGGTTCTGGTATGGCAAATTTTTCTAGTGTCATTTCCATGAAGTTCCAGTTGACTCTGTGAAATGCCTTCTCCGCATCTATGCCTAACAGAGTCAACGGGAACCTTTTTGTTTTAGCTGCATGAATTGCATGGAAGATTCTGTGGGCGTTGTCTTTCCCCTCTCTACCCTGGATGAATCCCGACTGTTCTGGGCCTATTAGGTAGGGAAGAAGCTTGCCTAGTCTGGTTGCTAGGATTTTGGCCCAAATCTTCAGGTCCAGATTCAAGAGGGAGATCGGCCTGTAGCTTCCGCAGTTCTGGGGGTCTTTGCCATCTTTATGTATGAGGGTGACATAAGATTCTTGTGTCTGCCTGGGCAACTGGCCTCCTTGTAAAAGAGTGTTACATATGTCAGTAAGTCTAGGTGATAAAATGTCTTGAAAAGTCTTATAGTAGAGAAGAGGCAGACCGTCTGGTCCTGGGCTCTTTCCCGGTGGGAAACTGCTCACAATGGAATTCACTTCCTCTAGTGTGATTGGGGTGGTCAGGAAGTCTAAGTCCGCTACGCGTACTACCGGGAGCTTTAGTGAGTCTAGAAAGTTTCTGATATGCGTCCGCCTAGTTTCATTATGGTGTGGGGGTTTGTCTTTATTTAGGTTATAAAGGTCTTCATAGAATTTTTGAAAAGCCTCAGCTATATCAGGGGTTTCTTGAGTTACGGTTCCATCTGCCTTCCTTATTTTGGGAATGTGTGACAAATTTTTAGTCTTTTTTTAAGATCGCTGACATCATTTTGCCACCCTTGTCCCCGTGTGCGTACACTTTGTGCTGAAAGTGTAGCCACTGCTTCCTCACGTTCTGAGCTAACAGTTTCTTAAGCTGGGTTCTGAGCTCCACAAGTTCATCCTGTTTTTTTTTACATGCAGACAATTTGTTTAGTTTTTCAATCTTAGAAATCTGGTCTAGTATGGAATCTAGGACTTTCTGCTGCTCTTTTTTGACCCTCGTCCCAATAGAGATGAAGCAGCCTCTAATGTATGCCTTATGGGCTTCCCATTCTATAGGAGATGTGCTGTGTGTGGTGGAATTGGTCTCGAAATACAGCTCCAGATGAGATCTAACCTGTTCAATGTGTAGTCTGTTGTTCAACAGGGATTCGTTGAGTTTCCAGTTCCATTCTCTTCTTGGTAGGGAGACGAGGGTGAGGGTCACGTGGCAGGGAGCATGGTCAGAGATGTTCCCAATCTCGGCTGCGCTGGAGACAGGCAAAAGAGAGGCAGAAATTAAGATGTGGTCAAGTCTCTGATAGGAACCGTGTGGATTAGAGAAAAAAGAATAGTCTTTAACAGAGGGATTGCTAGTTCTCCATATATCAATCAGTTGCAAGTTCTGTAGTTTTTTATGTAGCCTGCTAATGTGTTTCTGAGCAATGTGTGACTTGGCGGTGGAGGAATCAAGTTCCGGGTTCAGAACCAGATTAAGGTCAGCGCCCAGAATCACCTGACCCTCTGCAAAATGCTTAATGGTTTCCAAAGTTTGAGAAGCCATTGGGCCGTGGCCTTGTTGGGGGCGTATAGGTTAGCTAAGGTGTATTTTCCCAAGGCAATCTCCCCTTTCAGGATCAGAAGTCTACCCTCTTCATCCGTAAGTTGTTGGTTGCAGTATAAAAGGTATAGAATGATGGATGGCAATGGAGACTCCCTTGAAAGCTGATGTAGGGTGGGCGCTGTGAAACCATTGGCCATATACACGAGTTGGAAGTTTTGGCATTTTTTTCCGTCGTAGGTGTGTCTTTTGCAGGAAGACTATGTGAGCTCCCATTTTTTTTATAGCTAGCATTACCTGACCTCTCTTTTGAGGGGAGTTGAGGCCCTTGACATTAAATGTTGTTATTTTCACTTCTGCCATGCTCTCTTAGGTGACAGGCTACTAGTTATCTTTTTTAGTGCAGTTAATTTGCGGGTGTTAACGATGTGGGGGGGGGGGGGGATAGAGTAGGACTAGGCAGAAAAGAGGGAAAGAAAAAAGAAAAAAGAAAAATAGTTATATAAAAATGCAAGTAGTAAACAGTACAACTGAATCTAGTGAGTGGGAGTCGGGAGAAGGTAAGATAATGACTTACCCCTCGCACTCCAAGCCGCAAACCAGGCTATATTTTACTAACTGGTTGGTGATCCCACTAAACTGAGCAAGTTCTCCCTGCTCCTAGAGGTGTGGAAAACATTTTTTTTCTTTTTTTTAAAATCTATAACTTGCTGATGGATCCAAAATTTACATGAGGCAGGTGGAGATGTATATGGCCGTGTATTCATTTTGTCATTGACATGTTGAGGTTATATTAGCCAATTTTTTTTTTTTTTTTTTTGGCCTTAGTACAAAAGAGAGGGATATGGGGAAGAGAGGTGGGAGAGAAGGAGGGGGGGGGGGAAAGGAAATGTAATAGTGATTCGACTTCTGGGAAGCATTAGGGCACCTCACTATAAAGGGGTGATAACAATATGAATATTTTGGCATTTATCTAATTGAATACAGCATAGATATACATTGGGATCTAGAATAATCGCACAAGCCCCATTTTTTTTTTTTTAACATACATCAGAGTCCTAATGATTCAAACACTGACATGTTATGTTAAGTAACAAGTAGAGTTGAGCGGACACCTGGATGTTCGGGTTCGAGAAGTTCGGCCGAACTTCCCGAAAATGTTCGGGTTCGGGATCCGAACCCGATCCGAACTTCGTCCCGAACCCCATTGAAGTCAATGGGGACCCGAACTTTTCGGCACTAAAAAGGCTGTAAAACAGCCCAGGAAAGGGCTAGAGGGCTGCAAAAGGCAGCAACATGTAGGTAATTTCCATGCAAACAAATGTGGATAGGGAAATGAATTAAAATAAAAATTAAATAAATAAAAATTAACCAAAATCAATTGGAGAGAGGTCCCATAGCAGAGAATCTGGCTTCACGTCACCCACCAATGGAACAGTCCATTCTCAGATATTTAGGCCCCGGCACCCAGGCAGAGGAGAGAGGTCCCATAACAGAGAATCTGGCTTCATGTCAGCAGAGAATCAGTCTTCATGTCATAGCAGAGAATCAGGCTTCACGTCAGCCAACAATGTAACAGTCCATTGTCAGATATTTAGGCCCAGCACCCAGGCAGAGGAGAGAGGTCCCGTAACAGAGAATCTGGCTTCATGTCAGCAGAGAATCAGTCTTCATGTCATAGCAGAGAATCAGGCTTCACGTCACCCACCACTGCAACAGTCCATTTTCATAAATTTAGGCCCAGCACCCAGGCAGAGGAGATAGGGCCCGTAACAGACAATCTGGCTTCATGTCAGCAGAGAATCAGTCTTCATATAATAGCAGAGAATCAGGCTTCACGTCACCCACCACTGCAACAGTCCATTTTCATAAATTTAAGCCCAGCACCCAGGCAGAGGAGAGAGGTCCTGTAACAGAGAATCTGGCTTCATGTCAGCAGAGAATCAGTCTTCATATCATAGCAGAGAATCAGGCTTCACGTCACCCACCACTGCAAAAGTCCATTTTTTATAAATTTAGGCCCAGCACCCAGGCAGAGGAGAGAGGTCCCGTAACAGACAATCTGGCTTCATGTCAGCAGAGAATCAGTCTTCATGTCATAGCAGAGAATCATGCTTCACGTCAGCCACCAATGCAATAGTCCATTGTCAGATATTTAGGCCCTGCACCCAGGCAGAGGAGAGAGGTCCCGTAACAGACAATCTGGCTTCATGTCAGCAGAGAATAAGTCTTCATATCATAGCAGAGAATCAGGCTTCACGTCAGCCACCAATGCAACAGTCCATTGTCAGATATTTAGGCCCAGCACCGAGGCAGAGGAGAGAGGTCCCGTAACAGACAATCTGGCTTCATGTCAGCAGAGAATCAGTCTTCATATCATAGCAGAGAATCAGGCTTCACGTCACCCACCACTGCAACAGTCCATTTTCATAAATTTAGGCCCAGCACCCAGGCAGAGGAGAGATGTCCCGTAACAGACAATCTGGCTTCATGTCAGCAGAGAATCAGTCTTCATATCATAGCAGAGAATCAGGCTTCACGTCACCCACCACTGCAACAGTCCATTTTCATAAATTTAGGCCCAGCACCCAGGCAGAGGAGAGAGGTCCCGTAACAGACAATCTGGCTTCATGTCAGCAGAGAATCAGTCTTCATATCATAGCAGAGAATCAGGCTTCATGTCAGCCACCAATGCAACAGTACATTGTCAGATATTTAGGCCCAGCACCCAGGCAGAGGAGAGAGGTCCCGTAACAGACAATCTGGCTCCATGTCAGCAGAGGATCAGTCTTCATATCATAGCAGAGAATTAGGCTTCACGTCAGCCACCAATGCAACAGTACATTGTCAGATATTTAGGCCCAGCACCCAGGCAGAGGAGAGAGGTCCCGTAACAGATAATCTGGCTTCATGTCAGCAGATAATCAGTCTTCATATCATGGCAGAGAATCAGGCTTCACGTTAGCCACCAATGCAACAGTCCATTTTCATAAATTTAGGCCCAGCACCCAGGCAGAGGAGAGAGGTCCCGTAACAGAGGATCTGGCTTCATGTCAGCAGAGAATTAGTCTGCATGTCATAGCAGAAAATCAGGCTTCACGTCAGCCACCACTGCAACAGTCCATTGTCAGATATTTAGGCCCAGGCAGAGGAGAGAGGTCCCGTAACAGAGGATCTGAATTCATGTCAGCAGAGAATTAGTCTGCATGTCATAGCAGAGAATCAGGCTTCACGTCACCCAACATTGGAACAGTCCATTGGCATATATTTAGGCCCCGGCACCCAGACAGAGGAGAAGTTCATTCAACTTTGGGTAGCCTCGCAATATAATGGTAAAATGAAAATAAAAATAGGATTGAATGAGGAAGTGCCCTGGAGTCCAATAATATATGGTTAAGGGGAGGTAGTTAATGTCTAATCTGGACAAGGGACGGACAGGTCCTGTGGGATCCATGCCTGGTTCATTTTTATGAACGTCAGCTTGTCCACATTGGCTGTAGACAGGCGGCTGCGTTTGTCTGTAATGACGCCCCCTGCCGTTCTGAATACACGTTCAGACAAAACTCTGGCCACCGGGCAGGCCAGCACCTCCAAGGCATAAAAGGCTAGCTCTGGCCACGTGGACAATTTAGAGACCCAGAAGTTGAATGGGGCCGAACCATCAGTCAGTACGTGGAGGGGTGTGCACACGTACTGTTCCACCATGTTAGTGAAATGTTGCCTCCTGCTAACACGTTGCGTATCAGGTGGTGGTGCAGTTAGCTGTGGCGTGTTGACAAAAGTTTTCCACATCTCTGCCATGCTAACCCTGCCCTCAGAGGAGCTGGCCGTGACACAGCTGCCTTGGCGACCTCTTGCTCCTCCTCTGCCTTGGCCTTGGGCTTCCACTTGTTCCCCTGTGACATTTTGGAATGCTCTAAGTAGCGCGTCTACCAACGTGCGCTTGTACTCGCGCATCTTCCTATCACGCTCCAGTGCAGGAAGTAAGGTGGGCACATTGTCTTTGTAGCGTGGATCCAGCAG
This sequence comes from Bufo gargarizans, assembly GCF_014858855.1. Lineage (NCBI taxonomy): Eukaryota > Metazoa > Chordata > Amphibia > Anura > Bufonidae > Bufo > Bufo gargarizans. The sequence goes on along the minus strand of NC_058084.1, from coordinate 287,068,001 downwards.
GGTGGCAACCCAGTTGTCCGCACACGTTAAAATGTGGGCAATTCTGCTGTCGTTGCGCAGGCACTACAGCAGGTAGTCGCTCATGTGTGCCAGGCTGCCCAGGGGTAAGGACAAGCTGTCCTCTGTGGGAGGCATATCGTCATCGTCCTGCCTTTCCCCCCAGCCACGCACCAGTGATGGGCCCGAGCTGCGTTGGGTGCCACCCCGCTGTGACTATGCTTCATCCTCATCCTCCTCCACCTCCTCCTCATCCTCGTCCTCCTCGTCCTCCAGTAGTGGGCCCTGGCTGGCCACATTTGTACCTGGCCTCTGCTGTTGCAAAAAACCTCCCTCTGAGTCACTTCAAAGAGACTGGCCTGAAAGTGCTAAAAATGACCCCTCTTCCTCCTCCTCTTCCTCCTTCTCCTGGGCCACCTCCTCTTCCATCATCGCCCTAAGTGTTTTCTCAAGGAGACATAGAAGTGGTATTGTAACGCTGATAACGGCGTCATCGCCACTGGCCATGTTGGTGGAGTACTCGAAACAGCGCAACAGGGCACACAGGTCTCGCATGGAGGCCCAGTCATTGGTGGTGAAGTGGTGCTGTTCCGCAGTGCGACTGACCCGTGCGTGCTGCAGCTGAAACTCCACTATGGCCTGCTGCTGCTCACACAGTCTGTCCAGCATGTGCAAGGTGGAGTTCCACCTGGTGGGCACGTCGCATATGAGGCGGTGAGCGGGAAGGCCGAAGTTACGCTGTAGCGCAGACAGGCGAGCAGCGGCAGGTTGTGAACGGCGGAAGCGCGAACAGACGGCCCGCACTTTATGCAGCAGCTCTGACATGTCGGGGTAGTTGTGAATGAACTTCTGCACCACCAAATTCAGCACATGCGCCAGGCAAGGGATGTGCGTCAAACCGGCTAGTCCCAGAGCTGCAACGAGATTTCGCCCATTATCGCACACCACCAGGCCGGGCTTGAGGCTCACCGGCAGCAACCACTCGTCGGTCTGTTGTTCTATACCCCGCCACAACTCCTGTGCGGTGTGGGGCCTGTCCCCCAAACATATGAGTTTCAGAATGGCCTGCTGACGTTTACCCCGGGCTGTGCTGAAGTTGGTGGTGAAGGTGTGTGGCTGACTGGATGAGCAGGTGGAAGAAGAGGAGGAGGAAGCCGAGAAGGAGGAGGTGGCAACAGGAGGCAAAGAATGTTGCCCTGCGATCCTTGGCAGCGGAAGGACGTGCGCCAAACAGCTCTCCGCCTGGGGCCCAGCTTCCACTACATTTACCTAGTGTGTAGTTAGGGAGATATAGCGTCCCTGGCCGTGCTTACTGGTCCACGTATCTGTGGTTAGGTGGACCTTGCTACAGATGGCGTTGCGCAGTGCACACTTGATTTTATCGGATACTTGGTTGTGCAGGGAAGGCACGGCTCTCTTGGAGAAGTAGTGGCGGCTGGGAACAACATACTGTGGGACAGCAAGCGACATGAGCTGTTTAAAGCTGTCTGTGTCCACCAGCCTAAATGACAGCATTTCATAGGCCAGTAGTTTAGAAATGCTGGCATTCAGGGCCAGGGATCGAGGGTGGCTAGGTGGGAATTTACGCTTTCTCTCAAATGTTTGTGAGATGGAGAGCTGAATGCTGCCGTGTGACATGGTTGAGACGCTTGGTGACGGAGATGGTGGTGGTGTTGGTGGTACATCCCCTGTTTGCTGGGCGGCAGGTGCCAAGGTTCCTCCAGAGGCGGAGGAAGAGGCCGAGGCGGCAGCAGCAGAAGAGGCCGAGGCGGCAGCAGCAGAAGAGTTAGTAGGGGGAGCCTGAGCGACTTCCTTGTTTTTAAGGTGTTTACTCCACTGCAGTTCATGCTTTGCATGCAGGTGCCTGGTCATGCAAGTTGTGCTAAGGTTCAGAACGTTAATGCCTCGCTTCAGGCTCTGATGGCACAGCGTGCAAACCAGTCGGGTCTTGTTGTCAGCACATTGTTTGAAGAAGTGCCATGCCAGGGAACTCCTTGAAGCTGCCTTTGGGGTGCTCGGTCCAGGATGGTGGCGGTCAGTAGCAGGCGGAGTCTCTTGGCGGCGGGTGTTCTGCTTTTGCCCACTGCTCCCTCTTTTGCTACGCTGTTGGCTCGGTCTCACCACTGCCTCTTCCTCCGAACTGTGAAAGTCAGTGGCACGACCTTCATTCCATGTGGGGTCTAGGACCTCATCGTCCCCTGCATCGTCTTCCACCCAGTCTTGATCCCTGACCTCCTGTTCAGTCTGCACACTGCAGAAAGACGCAGCAGTTGGCACCTGTGTTTCGTCATCATCAGAGACATGCTGAGGTGGTATTCCCATGTCCTCCTCATCAGGAAACATAAGTGGTTGTGCGTCAGTGCAGTCTATGTCTTCCACCGCTGGGAAAGGGCTAGGTGGATGCCCTTGGGAAACCCTGCCAGCAGAGTCTTCAAACAGCATAAGAGACTGCTGCATAACTTGAGGCTCAGACAGTTTCCCTGATATGCATGGGGGTGATGTGACAGACTGATGGGGTTGGTTTTCAGGCGCCATCTGTGCGCTTTCTGCAGAAGACTGGGTGGGAGATAATGTGAACGTGCTGGATCCACTGTCGGCCACCCAATTGACTAATGCCTGTACCTGCTCAGGCCTTACCATCCTTAGAACGGCATTGGGCCCCACCATATATCGCTGTAAATTCTGGCGGCTACTGGGACCTGAGGTAGTTGGTACACTAGGACGTGTGGATGTGGCAGAACGGCCACGTCCTCTCCCAGCACCAGAGGGTCCACTAACACCACCACGACCATGTCCACGTCCGCGTCCCTTACTAGATGTTTTCCTAATTGTTATGGTTCACCACAACAACAAAAATATTATTTGGCCCAATGTATTGTATTCAAATTCAGCTGAATATAAATTTGAGGCCTAGTATTTAGGCGCTGGTTGACAGGTATAGATTTACTGACAGAATTAGACTTGGAAATGCACAGTAGCGTGTGTGTGAAGTTATTCTGAATGACCCTATGTGCACCTTGAATATTATATACCCTTTTAGGGATGTATTTAAAGTAGGCCTGATACAGCAGAATCCACTAAATTAGGAAATTGCTAAATTGGGAATTGTATTTCAACCCAGAACAAAAAATGTGCTTTGACGGACACTAAATAACTTGCCTAACCAGAACAGTACAGCAGTAACGACAGATGTAGCGGGATATAAATTTGAGGCCTAGTATTTAGGCGCTGGGTGACAGGTATAGATTTACTGACGGAATTAGACTTGGAAATGCACAGTAGCGTGTGTGTGAAGTTATTCTGAATGACCCTATGTGAACCTTGAATATTATATACCCTTTTAGGGATAGATTTCAAATAGCTCTGATACAGCAGAAACCACTAAATTAAGAAATTGCTAAATTGGGAATTGTATTTCAACCCAGAACAAAAAATGTGCTTTGACAGACACTAAATAACTTGCCCAGCCAGAACAGTACAGCAGTAACGACAGATTTAGCGGGTAATAAATTTGAGGCCTAGTATTTAGGCGCTGGGTGACAGGTATAGATTTACTGACGGAATTAGACTTGGAAATGCACAGTAGCGTGTGTGTGAAGTTATTCTGAATGACCCTATGTGCACCTTGAATATTATATACCCTTTTAGGGATAGATTTCAAATAGCTCTGATACAGCAGAAACCACTAAATTAGGAAATTGCTAAATTGGGAATTGTATTTCAACCCAGAACAAAAAATGTGCTTTGACGGACACTAAATAACTTGCCCAGCCAGAACAGTACAGCAGTAATGACAGATTTAGCGGGATATAAATTTGAGGCCTAGTATTTAGGCGCTGGGTGACAAGTATAGATTTACTGACAGAATTAGACTGGGATATGGCCAAAAAATAACCACACTATTGCTGGTTAAATGCACTTGGTGTGACAGCTTGACCAACCACACTACTGAGGGTTAAATGCACTTGGTGACAGGCGCAGCTTGCACATGATGTAGTATATGGCCAAAAAATGAACAGACTATTGCTGGTTAAATGCACTTGGTGTGACAGCTTGACCAACCACACTACTGAGGGTTAAATGCACTTGGTGACGGGCGCAGCTTGCCCCTGATGTAGTATATGGCCAAAAAATAAACAGACTATTGCTGGTTAAATGGCCAAAAAATAAACAGACTATTGCTGGTTAAATGCACTTGGTGTGACAGCTTCACCCTGATGTAGGCTTTAGCCAAAAAACAACCACACCATTGAGGGTTAAATGCACTTGGTGACAGGCGCAGCTTGCCCCTGATGTAGTATATGGCCAAAAAATAAACAGACTATTGCTGGTTAAATGCACTTGGTGTGACAGCTTCACCCTGATGTAGGCTTTAGCCAAAAAACAACCACACCATTGAGGGTTAAATGCACTTGGTGACAGGCGCAGCTTGCCCCTGATGTAGTATATGGCCAAAAAATAAACAGACTATTGCTGGTTAAATGCACTTGGTGTGACAGCTTCACCCTGATGTAGGCTTTAGCCAAAAAACAACCACACCATTGAGGGTTAAATGCACTTGGTGACAGGCGCAGCTTGCCCCTGATGTAGTATATGGCCAAAAAATTAACAGACTATTGCTGGTTAAATGCACTTGGTGTGACAGCTTCACCCTGATGTAGGCTTTAGCCAAAAAACAACCACACCATTGAGGGTTAAATGCACCTGGTGACAGGCGCAGCTTGCCCCTGAAGTAGTATATGGCCAAAAAATAAACAGACTATTGCTGGTTAAATGCACTTGGTGTGACAGCTTCACCCTGATGTAGGCTTTAGCCAAAAAACAACCACACCATTGAGGGTTAAATGCACTTGGTGACAGGCGCAGCTTGCCCCTGATGTAGTATATGGCCAAAAAATAAACAGACTATTGCTGGTTAAATGCACTTGGTGTGACAGCTTCACCCTGATGTAGGCTTTAGCCAAAAAACAACCACACCATTGAGGGTTAAATGCACTTGGTGACAGGCGCAGCTTGCCCCTGATGTAGTATATGGCCAAAAAATAAACAGCCTATTGCTGGTTAAATGCACTTGGTGTGACAGCTTCACCCTGATGTAGGCTTTAGCCAAAAAACAACCACTCCATTGAGGATTAAATGCACCTGGTGACAGGCGCAGCTTGCCCCTGATGTAGTATATGGCCAAAAAATAAACAGACTATTGCTGGTTAAATGCACTTGGTGTGACAGCTTCACCCTGATGTAGGCTTTAGCCAAAAAACAACCACACCATTGAGGGTTAAATGCACTTGGTGACAGGCGCAGCTTGCCCCTGATGTAGTATATGGCCAAAAAATAAACAGACTATTGCTGGTTAAATGCACTTGGTGTGACAGCTGCACCCTGATGTAGGCTTTAGCCAAAAAACAACCACACCATTGAGGGTTAAATGCACTTGGTGACAGGCGCAGCTTGCCCCTGATGTAGTATATGGCCAAAAAATAAACAGCCTATTGCTGGTTAAATGCACTTGGTGTGACAGCTTCACCCTGATGTAGGCTTTAGCCAAAAAACAACCACACCATTGAGGGTTAAATGCACTTGGTGACAGGCGCAGCTTGCCCCTGATGTAGTATATGGCCAAAAAATAAACAGCCTATTGCTGGTTAAATGCACTTGGTGTGACAGCTTCACCCTGATGTAGGCTTTAGCCAAAAAACAACCACTCCATTGAGGGTTAAATGCACCTGGTGACAGGCGCAGCTTGCCCCTGATGTAGTATATGGCCAAAAAATAAACAGACTATTGCTGGTTAAATGCACTTGGTGTGACAGCTTCACCCTGATGTAGGCTTTAGCCAAAAAACAACCACACCATTGAGGGTTAAATGCACTTGGTGACAGGCGCAGCTTGCCCCTGATGTAGTATATGGCCAAAAAATAAACAGACTATTGCTGGTTAAATGCACTTGGTGTGACAGCTGCACCCTGATGTAGGCTTTAGCCAAAAAACAACCACACCATTGAGGGTTAAATGCACTTGGTCGCAGCTTGTGCTGGCGCACCACAAGACACAAAATGGCCACCGATCACCCCAGAAAAAAGTGACTGACAAACGGTCTGGGCAGCCTAAAAACAGTGAGCAATTGAGTATCAGCAGCTCAATGACCCACAGCTGCAGATCGATCAATAATCAAGTCCTTTGGAGGAGTTAATCTGCCTAATCTCGCCCTACTGTCGCAGCCGCAACCTCTCCCTACGCTAATCAGAGCAGAGTGACGGGCGGCGCTATGTGACTCCAGCTTAAATAGAGGCTGGGTCACATGGTGCTCTGGCCAATCACAGCCATGCCAATAGTAGGCATGGCTGTGATGGCCTCTTGGGGCAAGTAGTATGACGCTTGTTGATTGGCTGCTTTGCAGCCTTTCAAAAAGCGCCAAGAAAGCGTCACAAAAGCGCGAAGAAAGCGACGAACACCGAACCCGAACCCGGACTTTTACGAACATGTCCGGGTTCGGGTCCGTGTCACGGACACCCCAAAATTCGGTACGAACCCGAACTATACAGTTCGAGTTCGCTCATCCCTAGTAACAAGTAGTTAAAACAGAGGAAAAAAGAGAAAGAACTCAGAGCTCAAACCCTGCAAGAGGTAGTAGCTCTCTGAAGGCCTGCGATCAGACATTACTCTCCGACCGCACTTCATAGGTTGTGTTCTGCGATCTCGAGTTCCTCTTCAGGTCGGTGGGGATCGCATCTCGGCCGCCGCTCTGTTCATCTTGGACTTCTGCTTCTGTATCTTCCTCCAGGGTTCCGTCTGCGGGAGGCTCGGTAAGTCAGTAGATGGTGCTATCGGCATCCATGAGGCGACTTCCACTGGGCTAATACCGATGGCATCCCAAGCTCTTTCCAGGTCGTCTGGGGTGTGGATCGCGATGCGTTTTCCATTCTTTATAATCGCATTCCCGAAAGGGTACAGCCAAACGCATGGAATCGTATGCGCTCTCAGTTCATCCAGAAGTGGCTTTATTGTGCGCCTCTTTGCGAGCGTGGTAGGCGCAATGTCTTGGTATAAAGCTATGTCGGATCCACCATAAACTATTTGCCGTTTTTCTCTGGCGGCCGCCATTATGCGAGCGGTGTCGACAAATGATAGCAGGCCACAGATGACATCTCTGGGCCTTTCAGTCGGCTTCGGGGCAGGTCTCAGTGCCCTATGGATCCGCTCGATTATTATCGCGCCGACAGATTCCTCGCCCAAAAGATTGGCGAATATTTCTAGGGCAACTTTGCGGAGGGATTCGGCGGCCCAAGATTCGGGTAGCCCCTTTATGCGAATATTTCGCCTCCTGCTTCTATTCTCTTGGTCTTCGAGCATTAACATTGCTCTGTTAAGCTCTGCAGTATGGAAGTCCAGATATTCTGCTACTCCTGTGGAGTGTGACACTATCTCCTGTGTTGCGGTTTCAAGTGATTCCACTCTGTGCCCCATTTGTGTTATCTCCGATTTGATATAGGATAGTTTATTAAGCACTGGCTTTATTGCTTTTTCCATCTTAGGTCCCGCGCCTGCAGAGATGAGGGCTTTCTTTTTGAGAAATCTCTGCATGGCTTGTTGACTCTTTTGGGTTCTCGGGGTGTCAGGTGTGTCAGCACCCCTGTCTCTCCCATATTTGACCATTTTGAAGTGGGTCACTGCTGTATAAATGGTTTGAATCGCTTGAGTGCGGAGGAGCCGAGGTCTCACACAGCCATCTGCAGTCACGGCTAGGCTCCGCCGCTCCCAAAATTCTAAACCTTCTAACGTCCTAAAAAAAAAAAAAACTTCACCAAAATTGATGCCAACATAAAGTAGACATGTGGTGAATGTTAAAGTACAACTATCATATTTTCACTCAAAATTCAATTTTCTTATACACTGCCGTCCCCCAAAAAAAAAAAAGTTGCACCCTGGATTTAACTAGGCAAATAGTTATGAGCCTCCTATTGAATAATTACTGCATGGGTGATTATCTTTCAGCTTGCAACAAGTTATTTACCCCAACTGGTGCAATTAGTTGCTTCTAATTTTTTAAACAACCATGTCGAAAGACACATCTCGTGTTCGTGGAAAAGATGTTAGTCTGTTTGAGAAGGGTCAAATCATTGGCATGCATCAAGCAGGGAAAACATCTAAGGAGATTGCAGAAACTACTAAAATTGGGTTAAGAACTGTCCAATAGTGATGGACGAACATTGGCCAGGACAGTTCACAAACGCGATCGTGCAAACGCAATCAAATGTTACTTTAATGGCAGGTGAACCTGAAAAACCTTCAGCTCATATTTGCAGACACCAAATACTTAGTAAAAGTGCACAAATAGTCCCACAACATGGACAGTGACATACTAGAGGGGGATCCATGACAAAAATTCCAACAAAAAATGTGTCTTAGGCCTCATGCACACGACCGTTGTGTGCATCCGTGGCCGTTGTGCCATTTTCCGTTTTTTTTCGCGGACCCATTGACTTTCAATGGGTCCGTGGAAAAATGGGGAAATGCACCGTTTTGCAGCCGAGACCGTGATCCGTGTTTCCTGTCCGTCAAAAAAATATGACCTGTCCTATTTTTTTGACGGACAACGGTTCACGGACCCATTCAAGTCAATGGGTCCGTGAAAGAACACGGATGCACACAAGATTGGCATCCGTGTCCGTGATCCGTGGCCGTAGGTTACTTTCATACAGACGGATCCAAAGATCCGTCTGCATAAAAGCTTTTTCAGAGGTGAGTTTTCACTTCGTGAAAACTCAGATCCGACAGTATATTCTAACACAGAGGCGTTCCCATGGTGATGGGGACGCTTCAGGTTAGAATATACTGAAAAACTGTGTACATGACTGCAGGTGCTGCCAGGCAGCAGGGGGCAGAACCCCATTCCCCCCCCGTTTTTAACTCATTGGTGGCCAGTGCAGCTGCCCTCCCCCTCCCTCCCCTGTAGTTAACTCATTGGTGTCCAGTGGGCCCCCCCTCCCTCCCCTGTAGTTAACTCATTGGTGTCCAGTGGGCCCCCCCTCCCTCCCCTGTAGTTAACTCATTGGTGTCCAGTGGGCCCCCCCTCCCTCCCCTATAGTTAACTCATTGGTGTCCAGTGGGCCCCCCCTCCCTCCGCTGTAGATAACTCATTGGTGGCCAGTGGGCCCTCTCCCCTCCCTCCCCCTCCTAATTAAAATCGCCCCCCCCCTTTCATTGGTGGCAGTGGAGATTACCGATCGGAGTCCCAGTGTAATCGCTGGGGCTCCGATCGGTAACCATGGCAACCGGGACGCTACTGCAGTCCCGGTTGCCATGGTTACTTAGCAATTTGTAGAAGCTTCATACTTACCTGCGAGCAGCGATGTCTGTGACCGGCCTGGGAGCTCCTCCTACTGGTAAGTGACAGGTCTGTGCTATAGGCAATGCGCCGCACAGACCTTTCACTTACCAGTAGGAGGAGCTCCCGGCCGGTCACAGACATCGCAGCTCGCAGGTAAGTATGAAGCTTCTACAAATTGCTAAGCAACCATGGCAACCGGGACTGCAGTAGCGTCCCGGTTGCCATGGTTACCGATCGGAGCCCCAGCGATTACACTGGGACTCCGATCGGTACTCTCCACTGCCACCAATGATAGGGGGGGCGATTTTAATTAGGAGGGAGAGGGAGGGGAGAGGGCCCACTGGCCACCAACGAGTTATCTACAGCGGAGGGAGGGGGGGCCCACTGGACACCAATGAGTTAACTACAGGGGAGGGAGGGGGGCCCACTGGACACCAATGAGTTAACTAAAGGGGAGGGAGGGGGGGCCCACTGGACACCAATGAGTTAACTACAGGGGAGGGAGGGGGGCCCACTGGACACCAATGAGTTAACTACAGGGGAGGGAGGGGGGCCCACTGGACACCAATGAGTTAACTACAGGGGAGGGAGGGGGGCCCACTGGACACCAATGAGTTAACTACAGGGGAGGGAGGGGGGCGGCCGCACTGGCCACCAATGAGTTAACTACAGGGGAGGGAGGGGGGGGGCGGCCGCACTGGCCACCAATGAGTTAAAAACAGGGGGGGGGGGTCTGCCCCCTGCTGCCTGGCAGCACCTGCCAGGCAGCAGGGGGCAGTCATGTACACAGTTTTTCAGTATATTCTAACCTAAAGCGTCCCCATCACCATGGGAACGCCTCTGTGTTAGAATATACTGTCGGATCTGAGTTTCACGATCTAGCTCATATCCGACAGTATATTCTAACATAGAGGCGTTCCCATGGTGATGGGGACGCTTCAAGTTAAAATGTTCGGGTGTCCACTTGTGAGCTCCGTTTGAAGGGGCTCACAAGCGGACCCGAACGCTTCCGTCCAGCCCTAATGCATTCTGAGTGGATGCGGATCCACTCAGAATGCATCAGTCTGGCAGCGTTCAGCCTCCGCTCCGCTCAGCAGGCGGACACCTGAACGCTGCTTGCAGCGTTCGGGTGTCCGCCTGGCCGTGCGGAGGCGTGCGGATCCGTCCAGACTTACAATGTAAGTCAATGGGGACGGATCCGTTTGAAGATGACACACTATGGCTCAATCTTCAAACGGATCCGTCCCCCATTGACTTTACATTGAAAGTCTGGACGGATCCGTCTGAGGCTATTTTCACACTTAGAAATATTTTAACAATATAATGCAGACGGATCCGTACTGAACGGAGCCACCGTCTGCATTATATGAGCAGATCCGTCTGAGACTCCTGACTTTACATTGAAAGTCAATGGGGACAGATCCGTTTGCAATTGCACCATATTGTGTCAATGTCAAACGGATCCGTCCCCATTGACTTGCATTGTAATTCAGGACGGATCCGTTTGGCTCCGCACGGCCAGGCGGACACCAAAACAACTTTTTTTTTCATGTCCGTGGATCCTCCAAAAATCAAGGAAGACCCACGGACGAAAAAACGGTCACGGATCACGGACCTACGGACCCCGTTTTTGCGGACCGTGAAAAAATACTGTCGTGTGCATGAGGCCTAAATCAGAGGACATTTTTATGTGTCTTAATCGGAAATTCTCTTAAATGTGCCCTGTTGCGCTAACTAAATGCACTATATAGAAAGTATATTATTGGTATATACCACCCCTGCTTCAATCACTTTTTTGGGAGGGCAACTGGTGTATCACACCAGTAGAAATTATTTGTTCAAATAACGCTTGTCCCTCTATATACCTGCAGTATCACAGCAGAACCGCACACAACTGCCGCACAATGCAAATGCACTATAATACACTTTCTATGTTAGAAAGTATATTATAACATTGTACAAGGAAGGCAATCCATTAGAATATACATAAAGATAAAACATAACCTTTAATAATGTTGCTATTAAGGGCTCATTCAGACGTCTGTATGCTATCCGCAAAAATGTGGATCTATTTTCTTGCGGATTAGATGCTGACCCATTTAATTCTATGGGGCCCTTTTCTATTCCACAAATGAAACATGTCCTATACTTGTCTGTGAAAATCAGGACATGACCTCATTGAAGTCTATCGGTCCGCAAAAATACTGAATGCTATCAGTTTTTTTATGGACATGCTGAACTGTCCGCAAAAAAACGGATTTAAATTTTTGCAGACAGGATATAGACTTCTGAATGAGGCATCCCTCAAAATAAAAATAAATTAAATTATTAAAGTTAAGCAAAAAGCATACATGTGGTAGGCAATAACAAGTGCTCGGCAGCACTAAATCAGGTGCTCGGTGGCAGCAAATCAGAAACCATATGTCTTACCACAATCCGGGGGGTTCCAGTGCACATCGATGAATCCCGGAGAGAAAGCAAAAAACATCTATCCCTGGGCTAGATGATGATGTGGTATTGAAGGACAGGGTGGGCAAATAACTGTCCGTGCTATTGCCCTACAGGGGGGTGCTATTTTGGCCCTGATAGCCTATCACAGAGCACCCGCCCTGATAAGAGCGACCCCATCTTGAACCTTACCCTATATAAAAATGGCCCTGGTAAGCCCCTATCCCCTAAGCCCCTGACTTCTAGGTGATCACTATATAGATCTATCTCTGTGTATTTGACTCATTATATTAGTATATTAGGAGTATATTGCACCCCTCTGTGTATCACACCTAGTGATAGCACACCTATATCAGTCCTTAAATAGACTTTTGTGGCCCTATTAGCTAGCGTTTGGTGTCCCTAACAGCCTGTCCCTGCTCCACACAGCAACCTCTCCCTACACTGGCAAAAGACTGAATGTAAAATGGCGGCCAGATCAGGTTTATTCATAAGGTACTGGGTATGTCCATGTGCTGAAACGTCTCAATTGGCTGTCCTGTACCACCTGATGGATGTGTCATGGGTCAAAGTTCTTCACAATGTAAAGAATATGGCGGGCGTGAATATCACCATATGGTTGCATGTTTAGCGAATCGCGAACACGCAAAGTTTGCTGCAAAACGACTGACGGGCGAACCACAAGGCCATCTTTATTGTCCAACGCATTATTAAAAACTGGAAGGATAGTGGGGACCAATCGTATTTGAGGAAGAAATGTGGCGGGAAAAAATCCTGAATGATCGTGATCGGCGAAAAATGTTTGGTGAAATCATATCGAAAAAATACAAAATTAGAACTCAGGGCTATGTTTAATAGTGAAAGTAAGAGCATTTCCACATGCACAATGTGAAGGGAACTCAAGGGATTGGGACTGAATGTAGCTGTAAGAAACCCACTAATCAGTGAGGCAAACCAGAAAAAAGGCTTAAATTTGCTAGGGAACATAAAGATTGGACTCTGGAGCAATGGAAGGTCATGTGGTCTGATGAGTCCAGATTTACCCTGTTCCAGAGTGATGGGTGCAACAGGGTAAGAAGAGAGGCAGATGAAGTGATGCACCCATCATGCCTATTGCCTACTGTACAAGCCTGTGTGGGCAGTGCTATGATCTGGGGTTGCTGCAGTTGGTCAGGTCTAGGTTCAGCAACAGTATGTGCTCCAAGATTGAGGTCAGCTGACTACCTGAACATACTGAATGACCAGGTTATTCCATTAGTGGATGTTTTTCTTCCCTGATGGCACGGGCATATTCCAAGATGACAATTCCAGGATTCATCGGGCTCAAATTGTGAAAGAGTGGTTCAGGGAGCATGAGACATCATTTTCACACATGGATTGGCCACCACAGAGTCCAGACCTTAACCCTATTGAGAATCTTGGGGATGTGCTGGAGAAGGCTTTGTGCAGTAGTCAGACGCTACCATCATCAATGCAAGATCTTGTTGAAAAATTAATGCAACACAGGATGGAAATAAATCTGGTGACATTGCAGAAGCTTATCGAAAAAATACCACAGCAAATGTGTGCCATAATCAAATCTAAAGGCGGTTCAGCAAAATATTAAAGTTTGTAACCTTTTTTTTTTCTTGGTGACAACTTTTTTTTTGGACAGGCAGTGTATGTTGTTGCTGCTGTGGTGATAATCCATAAACACTAATTACTGTGTTCACATACCAGTTGTTCAATAAGATTCCATCTATAGCAACCACTCCTAACAAGACTTCTTTCTGACTATCTTCTCAAGATGGCGATGCCCTTACCCTGAGGCTAAGACCTCCCTCTCTAACTACCCAGAATTTATGCCTCACCCCAACCAATCGGCTTTCTCCAGACTTAAACATGCCCTCTTCCTCCTGAGTAATCGCGAATATTCGAATTGCTAATTTTTATCGTGAATGTCGGCACTATCCCTGTCCGACGGGAGGGCACATGCAGTGTTCGGGACTGCCCACTACTACGTCCTCAGTCTTCTATATATAGAAGATAGGAGATGGAAGACACCTAGCAACGCTGTTTTAGCCGCACCACTGAAATGCCTGGGGGAGGAAAGAACATGCTGAAATTACTAGGTAATTCAATACCTATACAAAAGTATTAACTAGGGAACTAGGTTAAACGTAGTCAGACCAATCCAATTACATAAAAAAAAAATATAATATGAGAGTTACCCTTTAATTAATGAGTATATTATGAGGTATCACTAACTGTCTCAAAAGCAGAGATATTCAAATTCAGAAAAAAGTGAATTTTTTAAATTTTTTGCTAACTTTTTGATTATTTTTTTAATAAATAACGGGAAATATATTGACTCAAATTTATCATTAACATGATTTACAATGTGTCACTAGTAGGGATGAGCGAACTCGAACTGTATAGTTCGGGTTTGTACCGAATTTTGGGGTGTCCGTGACACGGACCCGAACCCGGACATGTTCGTAAAAGTCCGGGTTCGGGGTCGGTGTTCGTCGCTTTCTTGGCGCTTTTGTGACGCTTTCTTGGCGCTTTTTGAAAGGCTGCAAAGCAGCCAATCAACAACGGTCATACTACTTGCCCCAAGAGGCCGTCACAGCCATGCCTACTATTGGCATGGCTGTGATTGGCCAGAGCACCATGTGACCCAGCCTCTATTTAAGCTGGAGTCACATAGCGCCGCCCGTCACTCTGCTCTGATTAGCGTAGGGAGAGGTTGCGGCTGCGACAGTAGGGCGAAATTAGGCAGATTAACTCCTCCAAAGGACTTGATTAATCGATCGATCTGCAGCTGTGCATCATTGAGCTGCTGAAATTCAATTGCTCACTGTTTTTAGGCTGCCCAGACCGTTTGTCAGTCACTTTTTTCTGGGGTGATCGGCGGCCATTTTGTGTCTTGTGCGGTGCTGCGACCAAGTGCATCCAAGCTGCGACCAAGTGCATTTAACCCTCAATGGTGTGGTTGTTTTTTGGCTAAAGCCTACATCAGGGTGAAGCTGTCACACCAAGTGCATTTAACCAGCAATAGTCTGTTTATTTTTTGGCCATATACTACATCAGGGGCAAGCTGCGCCTGTCACCAAGTGCATTTAACCCTCAATGGTGTGGTTGTTTTTTGGCTAAGGGTACTTTCACACTTGCGTTTTTCTTTTCCGGCATAGAGTTCCGTCACAGGGGCTCTATACCGGAAAATAACTGATCAGGCATATCCCCATGCATTCTGAATGGAGAGTAATCCGTTCAGTTTGCATCAGGATGTCTTCAGTTCAGTCGTTTTGACTGATCAGGCAAAAGAGAAAACCGCAGCATGCTACGGTTTTATCTCCGGCGAAAAAAACGGAAGACTTGCCTGAATGCCGGATCCGGCATTTTTTTCCATAGGAATGTATTAGTGCCGGATCCGGCATTCAAAATACCGGAATACCGGATCCGTCATTCCGGTCTGCGCATGCGCAGACCTTTAAAAATGAAAAAAAATAAAAAAACGGATCCGTTTTGCCTGATGACACCGGAAAAACGGATCCGGTATTGCAATGCATTTTTCTGACTGATCAGGCATTTTTCTGACTGATCAGGCATTTTTCTGACTGATCAGGATCCTGATCAGTCTGAAAAATGCCTGATCAGTCAGAAAAAATGACATCCGTTTGCATACAGTTTGCCTGATCAGGCAGGCAGTTCAGGCAACGGAACTGCCTGCCGGAATCAAACAACGCAAGTGTGAAAGTACCCTAAAGCCTACATCAGGGTGAAGCTGTCACACCAAGTGCATTTAACCAGCAATAGTCTGTTAATTTTTTGGCCATATACTAAATCAGGGGCAAGCTGCGCCCGTCACCAAGTGCATTTAACCCTCAGTAGTGTGGTTGGTCAAGCTGTCACACCAAGTGCATTTAACCAGCAATAGTCTGTTCAATTTTTGGCCATATACTACATCAGGGGCAAGCTGCGCCCGTCACCAAGTGCATTTAACCCTCAGTAGTGTGGTTGGTCAAGCTGTCACACCAAGTGCATTTAACCAGCAATAGTCTGTTCATTTTTTGGCCATATACTACATCAGGGGCAAGCTGCGCACGTCACCAAGTGCATTTAACCCTCAGTAGTGTGGTTGGTCAAGCTGTCACACCAAGTGTATTTAACCAGCAATAGTGTGGTTATTTTTTGGCCATATCCCAGTCTAATTCTGTCACTAAATCCATACCGGTCACCCAGCGCCTAAATACAAGGCCTCAAATTTATATCCCGCTAAATCTGTCATTACCGCTGTACTGTTGTGGCTGGGCAAGTTATTTAGTGTCCGTCAAAGCACATTTTTTGTTCAGGGTTGAAATACAATTCCCAATTTAGCAATTTCATAATTTAGTGGTTTCTGCTATATCAGAGCTATTTGAAATCTATCCCTAAAAGGGTATATAATATTCAAGGTGCACATAGGGTCATTCAGAATAACTTCACACACACGCTACTGTGCATTTCCAAGTCTAATTCTGTCACTAAATCCATACCGGTCACCCAGCGCCTAAATACTAGGCCTCAAATTTATATCCCGCTAAATCTGTCGTTACCGCTGTCCTGTTGTGGATGGGCAAGTTATTTAGTGTCCGTCAAAGCACATTTTTTGTTCTGGGTTGAAATACAATTCCCAATTTAGCAATTTCATAATTTAGTGGTTTCTGCTATATCAGAGCTATTTGAAATCTATCCCTAAAAGGGTATATAATATTCAAGGTGCACATAGGGTCATTCAGAATAACTTCACACACACGCTACTGTGCATTTCCAAGTCTAATTCTGTTAGTAAATCCATACCGGTCACCCAGCGCCTAAATACTAGGCCTCAAATTTATATCCCGCTAAATCTGTCGTTACCGCTGTACTGTTGTGGCTGGGCAAGTTATTTAGTGTCCGTCAAAGCACATTTTTTGTTCTGGGTTGAAATACAATTCCCAATTTAGCAATTTCATAATTTAGTGGTTTCTGCTATATCAGAGCTATTTGAAATCTATCCCTAAAAGGGTATATAATATTCAAGGTGCACATAGGGTCATTCAGAATAACTTCACACACACGCTACTGTGCATTTCCAAGTCTAATTCTGTCACTAAATCCATACCGGTCACCCAGCGCCTAAATACTAGGCCTCAAATTTATATCCCGCTAAATCTGTCGTTACCGCTGTACTGTTGTGGATGGGCAAGTTATTTAGTGTCCGTCAAAGCACATTTTTTGTTCTGGGTTGAAATACAATTCCCAATTTAGCAATTTCATAATTTAGTGGTTTCTGCTATATCAGAGCTATTTGAAATCTATCCCTAAAAGGGTATATAATATTCAAGGTGCACATAGGGTCATTCAGAATAACTTCACACACACGCTACTGTGCATTTCCAAGTCTAATTCTGTTAGTAAATCCATACCGGTCACCCAGCGCCTAAATACTACGCCTCAAATGTATATCCCGCTAAATCTGTCGTTACCGCTGTACTGTTGTGGCTGGGCAAGTTATTTAGTGTCCGTTAAAGCACATTTTTTGTTCAGGGTTGAAATACAATTCCCAATTTAGCAATTTCATAATTTAGTGGTTTCTGCTATATCAGAGCTATTTGAAATCTATCCCTAAAAGGGTATATAATATTCAAGGTGCACATAGGGTCATTCAGAATAACTTCACACACACGCTACTGTGCATTTCCAAGTCTAATTCTGTCACTAAATCCATACCGGTCACCCAGCGCCTAAATACTAGGCCTCAAATTTATATCCCGCTGAATTTGAATACAATACATTGGGCCAAATAATATTTTTGTTGTTGTGGTGAACCATAACAATGAGGAAAACATCTAGTAAGGGACGCGGACGTGGACATAGTCGTGGTGGTGTTAGTGGACCCTCTGGTGCTGGGAGAGGACGTGGCCGTTCTGCCACATCCACACGTCCTAGTGTACCAACTACCTCAGGTCCCAGTAGCCGCCAGAATTTACAGCGATATATGGTGGGGCCCAATGCCGTTCTAAGGATTGTAAGGCCTGAGCAGGTACAGGCATTAGTCAATTGGGTGGCCGACAGTGGATCCAGCACGTTCACATTATCTCCCACCCAGTCTTCGGCAGAAAGCGCACAGATGGCGCCTGAAAACCAACCCCATCAGTCTGTCACATCACCCCCATGCATATCAGGGAAACTGTCTGAGCCTCAAGTTATGCAGCAGTCTCTTATGCTGTTTGAAGACTCTGCTGGCAGGGTTTCCCAAGGGCATCCACCTAGCCCTTCCCCAGCAGTGGAAGACATAGACTGCACTGACGCACAACCACTTATGTTTCCTGATGAGGAGGACATGGGAATACCACCTCAGCATGTCTCTGATGATGACGAAACACAGGTGCCAACTGCTGCGTCTTTCTGCAATGTGCAGACTGAACAGGAGGTCAGGGATCAAGACTGGGTGGAAGACGATGCAGGGGACGATGAGGTCCTAGACCCCACATGGAATGAAGGTCGTGCCACTGACTTTCACAGTTCGGAGGAAGAGGCAGTGGTGAGACCGAGCCAACAGCGTAGCAAAAGAGGGAGCAGTGGGCAAAAGCAGAACACCCGCCGCCAAGAGACTCCGCCTGCTACTGACCGCCGCCATCTGGGACCGAGCACCCCAAAGGCAGCTTCAAGGAGTTCCCTGGCATGGCACTTCTTCAAACAATGTGCTGACGACAAGACCCGAGTGGTTTGCACGCTGTGCCATCAGAGCCTGAAGCGAGGCATTAACGTTCTGAACCTGAGCACAACCTGCATGACCAGGCACCTGCATGCAAAGCATGAACTGCAGTGGAGTAAACACCTTAAAACCAAGGAAGTCACTCAGGCTCCCCCTGCTACCTCTTCTGCTGCTGCCGCCTCGGCCTCTTCTGCTGCTGCCGCCTCGGCCTCTTCCTCCGCCTCTGGAGGAACCTTGGCACCTGCCGCCCAGCAAACAGGGGATGTACCACCAACACCACCACCACCTCCGTCACCAAGCGTCTCAACCATGTCACACGGCAGCGTTCAGCTCTCCATCTCACAAACATTTGAGAGAAAGCGTAAATTCCCACCTAGCCACCCTCGATCCCTGGCCCTGAATGCCAGCATTTCTAAACTACTGGCCTATGAAATGCTGTCATTTAGGCTGGTGGACACAGACAGCTTCAAACAGCTCATGTCGCTTGCTGTCCCACAGTATGTTGTTCCCAGCCGCCACTACTTCTCCAAGAGAGCCGTGCCTTCCCTGCACAACCAAGTATCCGATAAAATCAAGTGTGCACTGCGCAACGCCATCTGTAGCAAGGTCCACCTAACCACAGATACGTGGACCAGTAAGCACGGCCAGGGACGCTATATCTCCCTAACTGCACACTGGGTAAATGTAGTGGCAGCTGGGCCCCAGGCGGAGAGCTGTTTGGCGCACGTCCTTCCGCCGCCAAGGATCGCAGGGCAACATTCTTTGCCTCCTGTTGCCACCTCCTCCTTCTCAGCTTCCTCCTCCTCTTCTTCCACCTGCTCATCCAGTCAGCCACACACCTTCACCACCAACTTCAGCACAGCCCGGGGTAAACGTCAGCAGGCCATTCTGAAACTCATATGTTTGGGGGACAGGCCCCACACCGCACAGGAGTTGTGGCGGGGTATAGAACAACAGACCGACGAGTGGTTGCTGCCGGTGAGCCTCAAGCCCGGCCTGGTGGTGTGTGATAATGGGCGAAATCTCGTTGCAGCTCTGGGACTAGCCAATTTGACGCACATCCCTTGCTTGGCGCATGTGCTGAATTTGGTGGTGCAGAAGTTCATTCACAACTACCCCGACATGTCAGAGCTGCTGCATAAAGTGCGGGCCGTCTGTTCGCGCTTCCGGCGTTCACATCCTGCTGCTGCTCGCCTGTCTGCGCTACAGCGTAACTTCGGCCTTCCCGCTCACCGCCTCATCTGCGACGTGCCCACCAGGTGGAACTCCACCTTGCACATGCTGGACAGACTGTGCGAGCAGCAGCAGGCCATAGTGGAGTTTCAGCTGCAGCACGCACGGGTCAGTCGCACTACAGAACAGCACCACTTCACCACCAATGACTGGGCCTCCATGCGAGACCTGTGTGCCCTGTTGCGCTGTTTCGAGTACTCCACCAACATGGCCAGTGGCGATGACACCGTTATCAGCGTTACAATACCACTTCTATGTCTCCTTGAGAAAACACTTAGGGCGATGATGGAAGAGGAGGTGGCCCAGGAGGAGGAGGAGAAGGAGGAGGAAGAGGGGTCATTTTTAGCACTTTCAGGCCAGTCTCTTCGAAGTGACTCAGAGGGAGGTTTTTGGCAACAGCAGAGGCCAGGTACAAATGTGGCCAGCCAGGGCCCACTACTGGAGGACGAGGAGGACGAGGATGAGGAGGAGGTGGAGGAGGATGAGGATGAAGCATGGTCACAGCGGGGTGGCAAGAGGACAGCTTGTCCTTAGCCCTGGGCAGCCTGGCACACATGAGCGACTACATGCTGCAGTGCCTGCGCAACGACAGCAGAGTTGCCCACATTTTAACCTGTGCAGACTACTGGGTTGCCACCCTGCTGGATCCACGCTACAAAGACAATGTGCCCACCTTACTTCCTGCACTGGAGCGTGATAGGAAGATGCGCGAGTACAAGCGCACGTTGGTAGACACGCTACTGAGAGCATTCCCAAATGTCACAGGGGAACAAGTGGAAGCCCAAGGCCAAGGCAGAGGAGGAGCAAGAGGTCGCCAAGGCAGCTGTGTCACGGCCAGCTCCTCTGAGGGCAGGGTTAGCATGGCAGAGATGTGGAAAACTTTTGTCAACACGCCACAGCTAACTGCACCACCACCTGATACGCAACGTGTTAGCAGGAGGCAACATTTCACTAACATGGTGGAACAGTACATGTGCACACCCCTCCACGTACTGACTGATGGTTCGGCCCCATTCAACTTCTGGGTCTCTAAATTTTCCACGTGGCCAGAGCTAGCCTTTTATGCCTTGGAGGTGCTGGCCTGCCCGGCGGCCAGCGTTTTGTCTGAACGTGTATTCAGCACGGCAGGGGGCGTCATTACAGACAAACGCAGCCGCCTGTCTACAGCCAATGTGGACAAGCTGACGTTCATAAAAATGAACCAGGCATGGATCCCACAGGACCTGTCCGTCCCTTGTCCAGATTAGACATTAACTACCTCCCCTTAACCATATATTATTGGACTCCAGGGTACTTCCTCATTCAATCCTATTTTTATTTTCATTTTACCATTATATTGCGAGGCTACCCAAAGTTGAATGAACCTCTCCTCTGTCTGGGTGCCAGGGCCTAAATATATGCCAATGGACTGTTCCAATGTTGGGTGACGTGAAGCCTGATTCTCTGCTATGACATGCAGACTAATTCTCTGCTGACATGAAGCCAGATCCTCTGTCACGGGACCTCTCTCCTCTGCCTGGGTGCTGGGCCTAAATATCTGACAATGGACTGTTGCATTGGTGGCTGACGTGAAGCCTGATTCTCTGCTATGACATGCAGACTAATTCTCTGCTGACATGAAGCCAGATTGTCTGTTACGGGACCTCTCTCCTCTGCCTGGGTGCTGGGCCTAAATTTATGAAAATGGACTCTTACAGTGGTGGGTGACGTGAAGCCTGATTCTCTGCTATGACATGAAGACTGATTCTCTGCTGACATGAAGCCAGATTGTTGTTACGGGACCTCTCTCCTCTGCCTGGGTGCTAGGCCTAAATTTATGAAAATGGACTGTTGCAGTGGTGGGTGACGTGAAGCCTGATTCTCTGCTATGACATGAAGACTGATTCTCTGCTGACATGAAGCCAGATTGTCTGTTACGGGACCTCTCTCCTCTGCCTGGGCCTAAATTTATGAAAATGGACTCTTACAGTGGTGGGTGACGTGAAGCCTGATTCTCTGCTATGACATGAAGACTGATTCTCTGCTGACATGAAGCCAGATTGTCTGTTACGGGACCTCTCTCCTCTGCCTGGGTGCTGGGCCTAAATTTATGAAAATGGACTCTTACAGTGGTGAGTGACGTGAAGCCTGATTCTCTGCTATGACATGAAGACTGATTCTCTGCTATGACATGAAGACTGATTCTCTGCTGACATGAAGCCAGATTGTCTGTTACGGGACCTCTCTCCTCTGCCTGGGTGCTGGGCCTAAATTTATGACAATGGACTGTTGCAGTGGTGGCTGACGTGAATCCTGATTCTCTGCTATGACATGCAGACTGATTCTCTGCTGACATGAAGCCAGATCCTCTGTTACGGGACCTCTCTCCTCTGCCTGGGTGCTGGGCCTAAATTTATGAAAATGGACTGTTGCAGTGGTGGGTGACGTGAAGCCTGATTCTCTGCTTTGATATGAAGACTGATTCTCTGCTGACATGAAGCCAGATCCTCTGTTACGGGACCTCTCTCCTCTGCCTGGGTGCTGGGCCTAAATATCTGACAATGGACTGTTGCATTGGTGGCTGACGTGAAGCCTGATTCTCTGCTATGACATGCAGACTAATTCTCTGCTGACATGAAGCCAGATTGTCTGTTACGGGACCTCTCTCCTCTATCTGGGTGCTGTGCCTAAATTTATGAAAATGGACTGTTGCAGTGGTGGGTGACGTGAAGCCTGATTCTCTGCTATGACATGAAGACTGATTCTCTGCTGACATGAAGCCAGATTGTCTGTTACGGGACCTCTCTCCTCTGCCTGGGTGCTGGGCCTAAATTTATGAAAATGGACTCTTACAGTGGTGGGTGACGTGAAGCCTGATTCTCTGCTATGACATGAAGACTGATTCTCTGCTGACATGAAGCCAGATTGTCTGTTACGGGACCTCTATCCTCTGCCTGGGTGCTGGGCCTAAATTTATGACAATGGACTGTTGCAGTGGTGGGTGACGTGAAGCCTGATTCTCTGCTATGATATGAAGACTGATTCTCTGCTGACATGAAGCCAGATCCTCTGTTACGGGACCTCTCTCCTCTGCCTGGGTGCTGGGCCTAAATTTATGAAAATGGACTGTTGCAGTGGTGGGTGACGTGAAGCCTGATTCTCTGCTATGACATGAAGACTGATTCTCTGCTGACATGAAGCCAGATTGTCTGTGACGGGACCTCTCTCCTCTGCCTGGGTGCCGGGGCCTAAATATCTGAGAATGGACTGTTCCAGTGGTGGGTGACGGGAACCAGATTCTCTGCTATGGGACCTCTCTCCAATTGATTTTGGTTAATTTTTATTTATTTAATTTATATTTTAATTCATTTCCCTATCCACATTTGTTTGCAAGGGATTTACCTACATGTTGCTGCCTTTTGCAGCCCTCTAGCCCTTTCCTGGGCTGTTTTACAGCCGTTTTAGTGCCGAAAAGTTCGGGTCCCCATTGACTTCAATGGGGTTCGGGTTCGGGACGAAGTTCGGATCGGGTTCGGATCCCGAACCCGAACATTTTCGCGAAGTTCGGCCGAACTTCTCGAACCCGAACATCCAGGTGTTCGCTCAACTCTAGTTGCTGCCTTTTGCAGCCCTCTAGCCCTTTCCTGGGCTGTTTTACAGCCGTTTTAGTGCCGAAAAGTTCGGGTCTCCATTGACTTCAATGGGGTTCGGGTTCGGGACGAAGTTCGGATCGGGTTCGGATCCCGAACCCGAACATTTTCGGGAAGTTCGGCCGAACTTCTCGAACCCGAACATCCAGGTGTTCGCTCAACTCTAGTCACTAGAAAACAGTCTTTGAATGGCTTGGATAAGTAAAAGCATTCAAAATGTATTACCATATAAAGTGATACAAGTCAGATTTGCAAAATTAGGCCTGGTCAGGAAGGGGGTAAATGGTGCGGTCTGGAAGTGGTTAAAGACCATCTGCCACCATTATCAATTAAACCATCCATACTGCAGGAAGGGGTTAATCATGGTGACTAAAATTAGCCCTTTTCCTCTAGTTATATTTAAATTAGGTGTTTCCATCTTTCCCCATTGCCATTCTTTCTCTCTCTTTGAGATTGATGATGCCAGGCATCCTTTAATTGTCATACATGGACCAGTTCAGTGAAGATGTCTTGTCATCTCCGCTCTGAGATCTTCCCTGCACATGAACAGATGGTACTGCTGCTGGAGCATGCCTGAGATTGCAGGGCCAGGCTTCGTAGCAGTGGAGCTGCCTGATCTTGTCAATCTCACTAAGAGGGGTGACAACAAGGAGAGGTGGAGGTGAAGTCTTTTTGTGCCATGAGCACCTCATTTGCATATAGGCAAAATTAAGAAAATATATGCATTGGTTATATGGATTGCAGAGAAAAAGGGCCCAATTTAGTCGCCAACCAATAATGAACACTATAAGGCAGTATCTCTGGTTTCATAGGATTAATCATGGTGACAGATGCACTTTAAAGTTAGACCACTGTGTGCTGCCTAGCACTTCTGTGCACATTAAGATTACTAATAGGATAGTTGTACTGAATTTCTTCTGTACAAGCATCTTGCAGACTTATATTCTGTATACCAGAGCTAAATTGCTATGGTTATGCTAGAGTAAATTTTGTAAAAAATAAAATAAAATCTAAAACCACAGTTTCTGCACTTTTTTCTTTAACAAACTGTGCCCAGTCTTACTAATATGTCTGTGCCTAAAATCTGCCTAAAATGTTATAAAAATTGGCTCAATCCGGTGTCTACAATTTAATGAGGGCTTAGCTTTACAGGGAAATGGTGTGTCTTTGTGGGGAAAGTATCATGACCTATGATGCAACGGTTACCACCAAAATTGCAACACAATTCTGGCATACATTTCTGTCTCAATTTAAGCCAACCAAGCCAACCAATTGTTTTTTTTTTTAAAGCAGGGGTGGGCTAAAAAAAAACTGAAAACGGGGCAACAAAACACCACATAGAACATGTTGTCATTTAAAAAAATATATATGTAAATGGCAATGGTAATTAAGACACAACATAAAGAAAAATGTTACTAGAAAAATACATTTAAAAAAAATATTTTAAAATAAGTTTGTACTGTATTGAATTGATGGTATTTTTATTCTAAAAATTGCAGACATAACACACTAAAAGACAATCCAAAAATAAAGTAAATTAGTTCAGCTCACCAGTGTCTTCTGAGCACAGAACAAGCCAAGGCCAGCTCTTCATACGAGGAAAACAAGGAGGAATTCCAGCACGCAAAAAAAAATATTGTTGCAGGGTCTTTATTTGTATATTCACATCGCAAGTAAAATGAAATGGATTTCACCTCCCATCACCTCCCATCAGATTGTGAGAACCACACAATCTGGGAAACCTGAGTGGTTATGATTAAGAACCTCAATGGCTTGAAACATGTTGACTTGATGGATGGTGGTGGGAGGTGAAGTCCATTGCATTTTACTTGTGATGTGAATATACTAATAAAGACGCTGAAACGATAATTTTACTTCGTGCTGAAATTTCTCATCGTTACACTAAAAGACACTACAAAAAAAGACTAGTCTAAGGCCACCTGCACATGTTGCAGAACACATAATTTTTTTTCTGTGTGGAAAAACCGTAGCATAAGACAGAATCAGCAAAGTGTATGAGATTACACACATCTCATTCACACTTTGCGTATTTTTTCAGTGCAGAAATTGACCTGCATTGCAGATTTCTGAATCCGCAACATGTCAATTAGGTTTGCGGTTTTAGTTCTCCAATGAAAGGTAAGATCTGCATCAAAACAATATCAAATCCACACTAAAATCTGTTAGGGTGCAATATGGAGCAGAAATGCAAAGAAATCTATACAGAAATTTGTGCAGGTAACTTAATGATAAGGCCACATGGTCAGGTTTCCTGATGGAGCAAACTTCAGAAATGGATCACAAAAGGAGAGAAAATACCAAGGACACATACAACTTTTTTGAATGTATTATTTACTCCTTGTTTTGGCATCAGAAACTGCATCAGTAAACCTTACCATGTGGCTGCACCCTAAAAGTAGTTGTTCCAACTTGGTCATCGTCAATCAGAAAAATAAATCTATACACAAAACTAAGTCAATGCTATGATCCCAACACTACAGGTCAACAAATATAAACGTGTTGCTGCTGTACACCTACAGTCCACTTTGCATTTACTGATGGTGTCCATACACCAAAATGATCACACCAACACAGGTATAATGTGGTGGGATTATGTCTCATTAGCCCTTAACTTGTCTGCATATAGTACATTGACTTAATACTACTACAGGCTGAATTAACATTCCCACAGGAGTTCAGCCAGTCTGCCATGAGCTATAGACATTTTATGGTGGGAGCAGGGGTCGAGTGGAGGGGGAACGCATGGGAACGGCGTTCCTGCACTTTTTTCATGGCAGGAACGCCGTTCCCTTTCAGCCTCAAGCCAGGAGAACACGGCTGAATCAGATTCACAGGGGGAGACTGTGCAGGGCAGGAGGGGCGGCTTCAGTCTGTGCGGTGCCGCTGCCTGCGACTCCTCTCATGGCGCCCCGCCCCCTAAT
This sequence comes from Bufo gargarizans, assembly GCF_014858855.1. Taxonomy (NCBI): domain Eukaryota; kingdom Metazoa; phylum Chordata; class Amphibia; order Anura; family Bufonidae; genus Bufo; species Bufo gargarizans. Next base: position 287,041,700 of record NC_058084.1, on the reverse strand, counting down.
GACATCATCTCCTTCACTACGAGATCATTTAGAATGTCTTTTAGAAAAGTTTGTCCTAGGATTCGAACTCACGACCTCTACACATCAGAGCAAGGCATTTACCCTCACAGCCATCAAAGCTGTAAAGGTAGTTGCTTAAAAAAAAAATATACTTATACCTAGTGTACTGATACCTAGTGTACAACCATACACATGACAGCTGCCCACTGTGTATGGATGTAGCAGAGCTGGGTGTGTTGGGGCAGCTGTCATGTGTATGGTTGTACACTAGGTATCAGTACACTAGGTATAAGTAGAGGTCTTATTTATTTATTTTTTTAAGCAACTACCTCAACAGCTTTTATGGCTGTGAGGGTAAATGCCTTGCCTGTAATGTGTGTAGAGATCATGAGTTCGAATCCCAGGACAAACTTTTCTAAAAGTGTTTTTTTTTTTTTTTTTTTTTTTTAGTCCGCAGCGACACAAATTACAGCATGCTAGATTTTCTGTGCTTTTTTATTTTTTGGAGGGGGGGGGGGGGTTGCAGTGGATCTTGGGTGAGTTCCCACACTTTTTTTCCCAGGACTTGACCCCTGGGTGGGAGCATTTATACTATGTGAATTATAGACTTTCTCTAATGGGAGAACCCTATAGAATATGCATTATAATTAAGTGGTTTATAGAAACAGAAGAGAAATGTTTTTCTAGAAGGTGTTTGAGTGTTTACAAGAGAAGACAAGAACTGAGTTAGGAGGAGAAGCATAAAAGGGAGATGGAGAGAAGGAGGGAGTGAATAGTGAATGAGCATTACAAGGGAACAGTTTCTGTCTGATACTGATGCCTTATATCAGCAGTGAACAACTTACTGAGCCTTGCTTTCAGCACAAGAGAATTCAGAAATCAAGCCTGTGAGAATACAATGTTGCATTTTGATGGAACACTTCTTATTAGCACTGCATCAAATATATCGACGGGGATGATTATCTACACAGCTAGGGAATTAAGGTAAAAAGCGGAACACTATCCTTTTCTTGTTGAATTTTCCATTAACAGATTATTTCCTTTCCTTGATTTTTAACTTGGGAATTCTAAATGTTAAAGAAGAATGTTTATGTTTGATGTATATTGTGCTTGCTGTGCAGCTGATTTGGCAGTCTCACATTACCCCTTGTGGTGAGAGATGGTGAGATATTTTGAACTGGTATATACAGTATAGTGGATTTTTATAAGGAAACTAATGATTATTAGAATTATTATTTATAGGACATCATGATTCATTAGTAATCTATAGAGATAGTGGTCATTTTCACACCATCAGTGTTTGGTCAGTATTTTATTTCAGTATGTGTAAGCCAAAACCAGGAGAAGAACCTACAGCAGAAAAAAAATAAAAAAAGTTTCATAGAAAGATTTCTGTCTTATTTGTGATTTTGACCCAAACCTGTTTTTGACTTCCAAATTCTGATGAAAAACACAGTTTATAGAACACCTTTACGTAAGCATTACAAGGCATACAATACATAGTTTAACATGACAACAGTAACCAGCATAAATGATACATTAGGGGAACGCTTATTCCACAGAGTTGAGGGTGATAGCATATATGGGACACTCTTTTAAAAAATATATATTCCCTTACGTCCTCAACAGCAGCACAGATGGGGTTAACTGCCCCTGTGGACTGGTAGGACCGGCGGAATTTTAATGAGCCCAAGAACCAATAAACGATCTTCAGCTCCCTGAAAGGGAGGAGATCACCCCCCAGCCCACCGTGTTTTTTTCTGTCCTCTGGACAGGTGGACTGGCGTGTCGCTCCCTCTTTGGGAGCTGAAGATTGCTTAGGGGTTCTTTTTTCCCTCCTTAAAGCTTAGCTCGCTTTCTATGCATCTCAGTGCCTTTATTTTAGGCCTGATCATGGCGATTTCGGTCTGGGGTACCGTTGGGGAGGGGGGCGTCCCCTCCCCTCTTCTTTCATCATCTGTAGACGGTGCTCCGTTCCTCCGTTACCGCATGTGTGCGGCGCTATGGGCGCCGCCATTTCCCGGAAGTGACGCGCCTTAGGTGCGCTACGTCACTTCCGGTTTTCCGAAGCGATGCGGTGATGTATAAAACTCACCTTTTCTTAAACTGGCTCCCTAGAATGACATCCTGGACTTAGGATTAGTCTGGGGAGACAATTTTTCGTTTAGGTAGAGCCAGTATAGGCTCTGGTTTTTCTGAGTGCTTGCTTTGGCAGCACATATACAAAAAAAAAAAAAAAGGGAGTGGTGCTGATCTCGTTTCAGGAACCCGCCCATTGGGCGGGGTTTCCTCCTTTTAAGCGCCCAGAGCCCATCAGTCAGTGCTCTGGTTGCGTTGCTTTCACAAGTTAGCTCCAGAGCTCTCCTGTGCTTTGTGATATTCCTGCAGTATTGCTTTGCTTGGGTTTTGTACTTCCTCTTCTTTCAGCTCTATTTCTTCTAGTGCTGGTGGGCCCCCTTAAGGTCTGGTTTTCTCCACCTCCTGATGTTGTAGGTGTTATGACCTGTTTTGTTTCTTCCATTACAGACTATGGCTTCCCCTAAGGAGGATCAGCGGAAGGCTGGGGCCAAGAGGAAGCATTTGGCATGTTACGAATGTAACACACCCCTAGTTGACAGCTGTCCTTACTCCAGATGTGAGAGTTGTCGCACGGCATCCACGGAACCCACGATGCAGGAGATGTTCCAATGGACCAAGACATACGTGGATGATTCCATCAAGGGAGTAGTTCAGCTACTTAATGAGAGGCTACCAGGTCCCTCTCAGACTCCCATGGAGGTGGTCGCACCGGTCGAAAGACCTACCCCCTGTTCAGTGGGGTCTTCTTCTTCTGAGGAAGAAGAATCTACTTCTTGCTTTTTTCCTCCAGAAAAGACGCAGAAGTTACTCAAGTCCATCAGGTCGGGGGACCAGGATGTTGACATGGGGGAGTCCTCCGATCCCGCCGGTCGGACACAGCGTGTCTTTAGAGCGGATGAGACCCTCCTCTCTGTGATGCGCACAGAGTGGAAGAAGCCTGAGAAGGGTCCAGTGCTTACCAGAAAATTCAGACTCATGTACCCGATGGCTAAACCCTTGGTGGAATCGTGGGGTTCCGTTCCCAAGGTGGACATGGCTATAGCCAAGTTGTCCCGGCGCACTCTAGTCCCTGCAGACGATGGGTCTAGCCTGCAGGACCCCCTAGACCGGAGGGCAGAGTGCACCCTTAGGAGGGGTTACGCGGCGGCCGCCGCCTCCGCATCTACTTCCATTGCGGCCACTGAGGTAGCCACCTATCTACGCTCTAGGCTTAATCAAATCCAGACGGATGTGGACCAGAGCGTATCAAGAGACGACATCCTGGCAGCCTTCAAGTCAGCCAACCTGGCTATGGACTTTTTAGTTGATTCCTCCCAGATGCAGCTAAAGCTGGCCGCCAAAACTATGGCCCTAGTTTCAGCTGCCCGCAGACCACTCTGGCTGAAACCGTGGATTGCGGATAACGCATCCAAGTTTAACCTTTGTGGGCTCCCCTTCGAACCAGATAGGTTATTCGGGTCCGAATTGGACAAAATAATGGAGGGGCTCTCCGATAAAAAAGGGAAGAGCCTCCCCCAGCAGCCCTTTCGGGGACGCCCCAGACAGGAAAAGAAGGGCGGAGGTCGTTCTGGGCAGCAGTCTAGGCGCAGAGATTGGGGGGGGCCATCTCGTAAATATCCGAGACGCCCCCGCAAACCCACCAGGGAGGCAAAACCCTCCTGACTATGGGCCTCCTCGAGGCTCTTGGATAAGCCCTGCTGCCCCTGCAGTGTCTCCTCTAGATTTTCCCGTACCCCTCCCCCAGATTCCCGTGGGGGGCCGTCTTACCCATTTCAAAGACTCTTGGAGCCGGTTGATTGCAGACCCCTGGGTCCAGGACATAGTTTCCGCCGGGTACCGGGTAGATCTTATCTCTCTCCCCCCAGAGAGATTCATCGCCACACGAAGCTTCGGGTCTGCCAAACAGGTGGTCCTAGAATCTTACATTCAGGACTATATTTCCAAGGGAGCCCTGGAGGAGGTACCGGCAGGGGAGAGGGGCCTAGGGATTTATTCACCAGTGTTCCTGGTTCCCAAGAAGACAGGAGATCTCCGGATGATCATCGATTTGAGATTCCTCAATCGATTTATAAGGAAAACAAGGTTTCGCATGGAAACCATAAGGTCAGTCAGCCATATCCTCAATTCTGGGGACGTCATGGCTACTCTGGACCTCAAGGATGCGTACCTTCACATTCCGATCCATTCCGCTTCCCGGAAACTCCTCAGGATCGCGGTCCAGATCTCAGGGGTTTGCAGGCACTTTCAGTTCGCCGTGCTTCCCTTCGGAATCTCTTCTGCCCCCCTCATCTTCACCAAGGTGGTGGTTTCGGTGGTGGCAGCTTTGAGACTCCAAGGACTGACTATTATTCCTTATCTGGACGATTGGCTTTTCATAGCCTCTTCAGTTCCGATCCTTACCCACCATCTTCAGGTCGCAGTCTCCTTTCTCTTCCGCCTAGGCTGGATTATCAACTGGCAGAAGTCGAATGTGAGCCCATCGACTTCAATCCATTACTTAGGATTCGTGGTCGACTCTGTGGAGATGTCCCTCCGGTTGACTCCAGAAAGGAGAGCGCGGATTCAGGACCTGGCAAAGGTCCTTTATGTCCCTCGTCGAGTCTCTATCCGGACTCTCATGAAGATGCTGGGGCTCATGTCAGCGGCTGCGGATGCGGTCCCTTGGGCGTTATGGCACCTCCGTCCTCTTCAGTCGGAGGTCTTACACCTATGGAACGGCAGCCCTGCGGGGCTAGATTCCCTGTGCTCCCTGTCCGGTCAAACCCGAAATTCCCTCAGATGGTGGTTTCAGCTACCAGCAGGGAAGTCTATGACCCAACCAGCTTGGGTCATATTGACTACAGACGCGTCCCTTGTAGGCTGGGGCGCTCACCTGGACGGATCCCCAATTCAGGGATCTTGGTCTCCTCTGGAGCGGCATCTTTCCTCCAATCTTCGCGAGATGCGAGCTATCCGGCTAGCCCTCCTTCACTTTGCGCCTCAGATCCGGGGCAAAGCAGTGAAAGTCCAGTCAGACAATATGACTGCTGTCCTCTATATAAACAAACAGGGAGGCACAAGATCATTGCCCCTTCTGTCAGAGATCGGGGTAATTCTTCGGTGGGCAGAGCTGAACCTTTCCCATCTATCTGCCGTTCATATTCGAGGCTCCCTCAATATGATAGCGGACCGCTTAAGTCGAGGATTACCGACCATGGAGTGGTCTCTGCATCCGGAGATCTTCAGGCAGCTAGTTCACAGATGGGGTATGCCAGAAGTGGATCTCATGGCAACCAGGTTCAACGCCAAGGTGATGAGGTTCTGTTCCCTCTACAGGGAAGACAACCCCCTGGCGATAGATGCTCTGTCAATACCGTGGAGGTTCAGGCTGGCTTACATCTTCCCTCCCTTTTCCATGATACCGAGGGTATTGATGAAAATCCGTCAGGATCAGGCCTCGGTAATAGCCATCATACCGTTTTGGCCCAGAAGATCCTGGTTTACCCAGCTCATTCAGATGAGTCGGGGACAATACTGGAGACTCCCCCCGGAGCAGACCCTGGTGTCGTGGGACACTCACCTCTGCCCAGATCTGCACAGGTTCAACCTGACAGCCTGGAGGTTGATCAGTCCCTTCCCAACATAGAAGGGCTTTCCGAGTCGGTCCTGAGAACTTTGTCGCATTCCCGAGCAGAGTCTACAAAGAAGGCCTACTCCAGGATCATGAGAATCTTCGAGGCATGGTGTGATTCCAGACAGGTGGCGTCTGCAGATCCGCCCCTTCCTGCGATACTTCAATTTCTTCAGGATGGATTAGATAGAGGCCTATCTCCAGCTACCTTGAAGGTACAGGTTTATGCCATCTCGGCCTGTCTCAACAGGCCACATTCTCGGGACCCACTCATCAAACGCTTCCTGAAGGGAGCTGAAAGACTAAAGCCTACTATACTGAAACCTATCCCCCAGTGGGATCTTTCAGTAGTGCTCAGGGGGCTAGCATCTCCCCCCTTCGAGCCCTTGGAGGAGGTAAATTTTAAATTTCTGACTTTAAAGATGGTCTTTCTTCTGGCTATAGCTTCAGCCAATTTCTGAATTGCAGGCTTTTTCCGCAAATCACCCGTACATTATTTTTCTACAGGATAGAGTACTCCTGAAGTTTTTACCTTACTTCAGGCCTAAGGTGCCTACTTTCCAGAACATCAATCAGGTAATATCTTTACCAGTTTTGTTTACAGCCTCCTCCTCTGATACTCCAGCTAGAGACCCGCTGGATATTTCAAGATGCCTCCAGATCTATGTGGATAGATCTAGTGAGTTCAGGAAAGATGAGAATCTTCTTATCCTGTTTGCCGGTAAGTCTAAAGGCCGTAAAGCGTCTAAAGCCACCATTAGTCGCTGGATCAAGGAGGCCATTTTGGAAGCTTTCGTCTCCCAATCCTTAGATCCTCCCGAGTTTGTGAGGGCCCATTCTACTAGGGCGGTCTCCACCTCGGTTGCGGAGAGAAGACTCCTCCCCTTAGAGTTGATCTGTAAGGCGGCCTCCTGGAGCTCTGAGTCAACCTTCATCTCCCATTATAGGATAGATGCTAGGATGGCAGAGTTTTCGGCTTTTGGGCAGACTGTTCTTAGTTCTGCCAGGCATGAGGACCCTCCCTAGGGGATTCTTCTTGCTATCTCCCCATCTGTGCTGCTGTTGAGGACGTAAGGGAATCGTTAATTTCTAACGATAATTTGTTTTCCCTTAGTCCTAACAGCAGCACACAAATATCCCACCCTAAATACATTATGCTTGTTAAAAACACGGTGGGCTGGGGGGTGATCTCCTCCCTTTCAGGGAGCTGAAGATCGTTTATTGGTTCTTGGGCTCATTAAAATTCCGCCGGTCCTACCAGTCCACAGGGGCAGTTAACCCCATCTGTGCTGCTGTTAGGACTAAGGGAAAACAAATTATCGTTAGAAATTAACGATTTTAATTTCCTGCTAAATATTGATCTTTCAAAATTGTGAGAAAACGATAAAACTAGTGTTGAGCGAACCCAAACTGTAAAGTTTGGGTCCGTACCGAACTTTTCAATTTCGGGTACCTTGACTAAAACCCAAACTTTTCAGCAAAAGTTTGGGTTCAAGTTCAGTGTTTCTTGCATATATCAAAGCTTGTTGAAAGGCTGCATGGAATACAATTAACAAGCTTTTAAGCTCTGGGCACTTAGAAGCCATCACAGCCATACCTAGTAATGGCATGGCTGTGATTGGACAGTGCATCATGGGACCCAGCCTCCATATAAGCTGGATCACGTGTAGCACCGCCCATGAGCTCTGAGTAGTGCAGGGCAGGAAGCAGGCAGCTGAAGCGAGGGAGAGTGTTATGAATATCATCTGGCTACTTATTCTATGGGTGACCTATAGTGATTGTTTTGTGAGTGCAATACACCAGCTTTGTACCCCTGAACAGAAATATAATTTTTAATCTTGATGTTAATTCTGTGGGTGACCTATAGGGATCTTTTGTGGGTGCAATGCATCTTTGCACCCCTGACACAGAAATATAATAGTTAATCTGTCTGTTAGTTCAGTGGGTGACATATACCCAATTTTTGTGTGACGTGCACCTGCACTGCATCCATGACAAGAAAATGTATATAGTTAATCCGTCTGTTAGTTTGATGGGTGACATATACCCATTTTTTGTGTGCGGTACCCCTGCACTGGATCTGTGACGGGGAAATTAATATAGTTAATCCGTCTGTTAGTTTGATGGGTGACATATACCCATTTTTTGTGTGACGTACACCTGCACTGCATACAGGACAGGGAAATTAATATAGTTAGTCTGTCTGTTAGATCCGTGGGTGACATATACCCATTTTTGGTGTGAGGTACACCTGCACTGCATCTGTGACAGGAAAATGTAAATAGTTAATATGTCTGTAAGTTCAGTGGGTGACCTCAAAGAATAAGGAGAGCATCAAATAAGGGATGTGGTTGTGGTGCTGCTGGTGTTGGTGGAGCTCCTGTTGCATTAGGAGGACGTGGTCGATCTGTGCCAGCTACGCGCCCCAAATAGAACACCTTCCTTAGGTGCATAAAGGCAACATAACGTTCAGTGTTATTTTTGTAGGCCCAAATAGCGGTGTACAAATGGTGAGGGCCAGAACAAGTAGAGGTGGTAGTAGATTGGGTGGGTGACAGTGCCTCCAGTTCCTTCACATTGTCTCCCAACCAGGCCCCTGCTTAAAAAAAAGCAGAGTTGGCACCTGCAGCCCATGGGCATCTGTCTTTCACCTAACTCCCTTGCAAATCAGGCAAGCAGTCTGAGCTCCAAGTCATGCAGCAGTCTCTTATGCTTTTTGATGACTCTGCTAGCAGGGTTTCCATGGGCCATCCACCTTCCACCTAGCCCTGCCCCAGAAGTGGAAGAGATTGAGTGCACTGATGCCCAACCACTTATGTTTCAGTATGTGGACATGGGAGGACCACCACAGCATATCTCCGATGATGACAAAACACAGGTGCCAAGTAACTGCTGCGGCTTTATGCAGCGTGAAGACTGGCCAAGAGGGCAGTGGTGAAGAGTGGGTGTAAGATGATGTGGAGGATGATGAGGTCCTCAACCCCACATTGAATAAAGGTCATGCGAGTGACGTGTGCAGTTCGGAGGAAGATGTGGTGGTCACACAGCCTCAGCCACACAGCAAAAGAGGTAGCAGGGTGCAAAAGCAGAGTGGCCATCCCCTAGCCAGTATGCCTTCTACTGCCCACCGCACCCAGGGACTGAGCACACCAAAGCCAGCTCCAAGGAGTTCCCTGGTGTAGCAGTTCTTCAGACAATGTGCTGACGTCAAGATGCGAGTGGTTTTCACGCTGTGCAATTGGAGCCTGAAGTGAGGCATACATTTTCCAAACCTGAGCACCACCTGCATGACCAGGCATCTAAATGCAAAGCACGAGCTGCAGTGGAGAACACACCTCAAAAATCACAAAATATCTCAGGCTCCTCATGCTCCCTCTTCTGCTGCAGTCTCAGCCTCTTGCTCCCCCTCTGGAGTGACAGTGGCACCTGCCACCCTGCAAACAGTGGATGTGGCAGCAACACCACCACCTCCACCACCGTCACCAAGCATCTCCACACTGTCCCATGGAAGCATTCAGCTGTCCAACCCCCAAACACTGGAAAGAAAAAGGAAGTACCCCCTACCCAACATCGATCCCTGGCCCTGAATGCCAGCATTTCAAAATTCTTGGCCTTTCAAATGCTGTCATTCCGTCTGGTGGAAACAGAGACTTTTAAAAACATTATGGACAAAATCAGGTGTGCACTGCACACCATTTGTGGCAAGGTCCACATAACCATCGATACATGGACCAGTAAGCACGGGTGTTACACTGTTTCGAGTACTCCACCAACATGACCAGTGCTGATGATGCTGTCCTCAGTGTTACTATCCCACTTCTATGTCTCCTTGAAAAAATGCTTCAGGCGATGATGGAAGAGGATGTTGCACAGGAGGAAGAGGGATTATTTCCACGGTTATCAGGCCAGTCATTCACAAGTGGCTCAGAGGGTAGGTTCCTGCACCAACAGAGGCCAGGTACACAGCTGTCCAGCCAGGACACAGTTCTGGAGGATGAGAAAGAGGGGGATAATGAGGAGGATCGACCGTGTTCACAGCAGGGTGGCACTCTGAGCAGCTCATGGGCATCACTGGAGCGTGGCTGGGGGGATACAGAGGACACTGACGATACACCACCCACAAAGAACTGCTTGTCGTTTCCTCTGGGCAGCCGGGCACACATGAGTGACTACATACTGCAGTGCCTGCGCAATGACCGCCGAGTAGCCCACATTCTAACAAGTGCTTATTAATGGGTGGCCCCCTGCTGAATCCCTGCTACAAGGACAACATGCCATCTTTAAATCCATCACTGGAGCGTGATCAGAAGATGCGCAATACAAGCGTATGCTGGTAGACGAGCTGATGATGGGATTCCCACCTGACAGCGGGGGCTCAGTGGAAACACAAGGCGAAGGCAGAGGAGGAGGAAGAAGTCGCCAGTGCAGCTGGGGCACTGCCAGCAACTCAGAAGGAGGGTTAGCATGGCTGAAATGTTGAAAAGCTTTGTCAGCACGCCACAACATCCAGCACCACCAGCTCATATGGAACATCTTAGCAGGAGGCAGCATTTTATTAACATGGTAAAACAGTACATGTACACAGGAAAGAATGTACTGACTGCTAGGTCTGCCCCATTCAATTTCTGGGTCTCCAAATTGGGTGCATGGCCTGAGCTTGACGTTAACACCTTGGAGGTGCTGACCTGCCCTGTGGCCGGTGTATTGTCTGAAAGTGTGTTTAGCATGGCAGGGGGGGGTGATCACAGACAAGCACAGCCGCCTGTCCATAGGCAAGCTCACATTGATTAAAATGAACCAGGCATGGATCCCACAGGACTTGTCCGTACCTTGTGCTGAATAGACAAGTATACCGGCTGCAGACTTGGCTATCTCCTCCTCCTCCACTACCTACATTGTAATGTCTAAAGCCTCCTTAGCCTCCTACTCCACTTTAAACCCTGTCTCCTAGTTCAAGATTATTATATAAAAAAAAAAAAAAAATTATATTATAATATTTTAAGTCATTTCCCTATAAACATTTGTTTGCAGGGCAATTGTCCTACTATTACCCTCATTTTGCATCCTTTTGCAGCCCTCTAGCCCTTACTATGACTATTTTACAGCCATTTTATTGCACCAAATTTCGGGTCCCCATTGATTTCAATGGGCTTCGGGTTCGAGTTCTGGTCAAGTTCGAGTCCCAAACCCAAACTTTGACCCGAAGTTCGGTGAACCCGCCAAACATCAATGGGTCTGGTCATCCCTATATAAAACATATTAACTCATCTGTCTGTGCCTAGACAAGGAGTAAACTGCTAATTTTATGACGTCTACATGTTTAAAGGATTTGGCATGATTATAGCACAGGAAGAGATTACAGCATCGGTATTCTGGGTTCATTGACTTTGGCTTTAAAGATAAGCTAAAAGATAAATCTGACAGAAATTAATTATGAAATGTATTACATTGTATTGATTCAAAGAATGTTTGCTCAATGTACTTCATTCTGTTTTGGCTTTTGCCAAATGACATGCTAATGACAACTTTCCCCAGGTTAAGTGCAAGCAGTGCCCAACATGAATGCTGGATATAGAATACCTAGCAACTGAGAAGAAGACACGGCCTCCTGCCAGGTAATGCTTAAATCCAAATCAATAACATAGTAACATAGTATATAAGGCCAAAAAAAGACATTTGTCCATCCAGTTCTGCCTGTTATCCTGCTGTAAGTTGATCCAGAGGAAGGTGAATAACCCTAATTTTGATAATCTTTCAGGTTACTGTGGTTCCCTCATTCCAGTTATTACTTTAGTTGCCCTCCTCGGAACCCTCTCCAGCTCAGCTATGTCTGGCTTGTTCACAGGAGACCAGAACTATACACAGTACTCCATGTGTTGTCTGACCAGTGATTTGTAAAGTGGTAGGACTATGTTCTTATCACGGCATCTATGCCCCTTTTGATGCAACCCATTATCTTATTGGCCTTTGCAGCAGCTGCCTGACACTGGTTTCTGCAGCAGTTTGCTGTTCACAAAAATTCCTGGGTCCTCGCACAGTTGTGACCCAAACTATGTAAATTTGTCCCAAATATAAAGAATTCTCTGCTAAATTGCTGTATATATGGTTGCGGCCTAAATGCAGACACAGATGTGACTCAAACTAGTGAAATTTGTCCCAAATAGAAATGATTCTAGGCTGGAATACTGTATATAACGTTTGTGGATTGAGCGTGCACACAGATGTGGCACAAATTAGGTTAATTTCCCAGAAAAATGCATTTCTATGATGGAGCTGTGTATATCTCACTAGCAGGCACACTAGTGAATAAGCCCTTTTTAGAATTTCTGCTAAACACACTGCTTTCTGATGGTGTATCTAGATCTCACTGATATGTAATATTTCTTTCTTTTGAAAGCTTTTTGGTACTGAACATGTCTGTCCCTTCCTTCAGTCCTCAGTCACTAATACTGCTGAATTTAACCCTTGTTAAAAAAAAAAAAAAAAATGCTGCACTGCTGTCAAACACACACTTTAGTCCTGAAGAGGACTGTTTTGTCTTTCAAGAGCTTGTTGGGAGTTCAATCGTTGCAATTTCAGCAAACCGCTATATGTCCCTGCCTACTGTTGGCTCTCCCTGACACTGAATGATCCAAGCGTGGGACGTCGGCTCCTATATAAACTAGTACCATGTGTTCTGGCCAGCCAACCAGTGTAAGGCTTATAGCTAACATGGCTATGCCATTACACTGGAGGGAATTACTTACCTGAACGCTGATTGGATGCTTCAGGAGGCGCCATACGTGCGGGGCGGAGACTTGAGCAATGAAACGAGCACACGTGGTATTCGGCCGAGTACCGCCACGAGCCGAGCATAGCGATGCTCGAGCCGAACCGAGCCGAACCAGTACTCGGCCGAGCATGCTCGCTCATCAGTATCAGTAACTACAATGGAGAAAAAAATATTTAATAGCTTTGCTTTCTACTCATCACTCTCTGCAACTCCCCCCTCATTACTCTTTAAAGGGCCTACAGCTTCAGATTTATACTTTTTACCATTTATATAATTGAAGTACATTTTAGAGTTAGTTTTACTCTCTTTGGCAATTAATCTCTCGGTCTCTAGTTTGGCTGCTTTTATTTGTCTTTTACATATTCTATTTTTTTGTTATAGTTTTTCAATGCTTTCTCGCTACCCTCCTGTATTAGTGATTTAAATGCTTTATTTTTGTCATTTATAGCTTTCCTTACATTTCTATTCATCAACATTGTTTTTTTATTCTTGTTCCTTAACCTTTTATTCCCATAACGTATGTGTCACGCCGGACGGGATATCAGACATACAGATAAACCAGCAAACCAGGCTCTAGGCGAGAAGCAGGGGAAGGGTCACCTCCTAGCAAATGATTTCTTTCCCTGCTCTGCTCAGCCCACATTCAGACCTAGAAGATAGGAATGATGTGTCCTTGTGCCTGGGCTAAAACACCCTTGATTCCCTGAGATGGTTAAAAGGGGAATAGGAGCAGACTGCTCGCACAGAACCTGGATGGAAGAGATAACACCAACACAACCAAGATAGCAAACAACAAAAACTGAAACCACACTTATCTTTTCTGAGCTGGAACAAACAACCTTCCTTCCTTCCTTGCTTGCTTGCTTCCAAGGCCAGAATGATTTCTATAACCCGCTCAGAGTACTGGAATGGAGTGCTATTTAAACTAATGACTAGGGATGAGCGAACTCGAACTGTATAGTTCGGGTTCGTACCGAATTTTGGGGTGTCCGTGACACGGACCCGAACCCGGACATTTTCGTAAAAGTCCGGGTTCGGGTTCGGTGTTCGTCGCTTTCTTGGCGCTTTTGTGACGCTTTCTTGGCGCTTTTTGAAAGGCTGCAAAGCAGCCAATCAACAAGCGTCATACTACTTGCCCCAAGAGGCCGTCACAGCCATGCCTACTATTGGCATGGCTGTGATTGGCCAGAGCACCATGTGACCCAGCCTCTATTTAAGCTGGAGTCACATAGCGCCGCCCGTCACTCTGCTCTGATTAGCGTAGGGAGAGGTTGCGGATGCGACAGTAGGGCGAGATTAGGCAGATTAACTCCTCCAAAGGACTTCACTTGATTAATCGATCGATCTGCAGCTGTGCATCATTGAGCTGCTGAAATTCAAATGCTCACTCACTGTTTTTAGGCTGCCCAGACCGTTTGTCAGTCACTTTTTTCTGGGGTGATCGGCGGCCATTTTGTGTCTTGTGCGGTGCTGCGACCAAGTGCATCCAAGCTGCGACCAAGTGCATTTAACCCTCAATGGTGTGGTTGTTTTTTGGCTAAAGCCTACATCAGGGTGAAGCTGTCACACCAAGTGCATTTAACCAGCAATAGTCTGTTCATTTTTTTGGCCATATACTAAATCAGGGGCAAGCTGCGCCTGTCACCAAGTGCATTTAACCCTCAATGGTGTGGTTGTTTTTTGGCTAAAGCCTACATCAGGGTGAAGCTGTCACACCAAGTGCATTTAACCAGCAATAGTCTGTTCATTTTTTGGCCATATACTACATCAGGGGCAAGCTGCGCCCGTCACCAAGTGCATTTAACCCTCAGTAGTGTGGTGCGTCAAGCTGTGACACCAAGTGCATTTAACCAGCAATAGTCTGTTCATTTTTTGGCCATATACTAAATCAGGGGCAAGCTGCGCCCGTCACCAAGTGCATTTAACCAGCAATAGTGTGGTTATTTTTTGGCCATATCCCAGTCTAATTCTGTCACTAAATCCATACCGGTCACCCAGCGCCTAAATACTAGGCCTCAAATTTATATCCCGCTAAATCTCTCGTTACCGCTGTCCTGTTGTGGCTGGGAAAGTTATTTAGTGTCCGTCAAAGCACATTTTTTGTTCTGGGTTGAAGTACAATTCCCAATTTAGCAATTTCATAATTTAGTGGTTCCTGCTATATCAGAGCTATTTGAAATCTATCCCTAAAAGGGTATATAATATTCAAGGTGCACATTGGGTCATTCAGAATAACTTCACACACACCCGCTACTGTGTATTTCCAAGTCTAATTCTGTCACTAAACCCATACCTGTCACCCAGCGCCTAAATACTAGGCCTCAAATTTATATCCTGCTAAATCTCTCGTTAACGCTGTCCTGTTGTGGCTGGGAAAGTTATTTAGTGTCCGTCAAAGCACATTTTTTGTTCTGGGTTTAAATACAATTCCCAATTTAACAATTTCATAATTTAGTGGTTTCTGCTATATCAGAGCTATTTGAAATCTATCCCTAAAAGGGTATATAATATTCAAGGTGCACATTGGGTCATTCAGAATAACTTCACACACACACGCTTCTGTGCATTTCCAAGTCTAATTCTGTCACTAAATCCATACCGGTCACCCAGCGCCTAAATACTAGGCCTCAAATTTATATCCCGCTGAATTTGAATACAATACATTGAGCCAAATAATATATTTGTTGTTGTGGTGAACCATAACAATGAGAAAAACATCTAGTAAGGGACGCGGACGTGGACATGGTCGTGGACATGGTCGGACATGGTGGGTGACGTGAAGCCTCATTCTCTGCTATGACATGCAGACTGATTCTCTGCTGTCATGAAGCCAGATTGTCTGTTACGGGACCTCTCTGCTCTGCCTGTGTGCTAGGCCTAAATATATGCCAATGGACTGTTGCAGTGGTGGGTGACGTGAAGCCTCATTCTCTGCTATGACATGCAGACTGATTCTCTGCTGACATGAAGCCAGATCGTCTGTTACGGGACCTCTCTGCTCTGCCTGTGTGCTAGGCCTAAATATATGCCAATGGACTGTTGCAGTGGTGGGTGACGTGAAGCCTCATTCTCTGCTATGACATGCACACTGATTCTCTGCTGACATGAAGCCAGATTGTCTGTTACGGGACCTCTCTGCTCTGCCTGTGTGCTAGGCCTAAATATATGCCAATGGACTGTTGCAGTGGTGGGTGACGTGAAGCCTCATTCTCTGCTATGACATGCAGACTGATTCTCTGCTGACATGAAGCCAGATTGTCTGTTACGGGACCTCTCTGCTCTGCCTGTGTGCTAGGCCTAAATATATGCCAATGGACTGTTGCAGTGGTGGGTGACGTGAAGCCTCATTCTCTGCTATGACATGCAGACTGATTCTCTGCTGTCATGAAGCCAGATTGTCTGTTACGGGACCTCTCTGCTCTGCCTGTGTGCTAGGCCTAAATATATGCCAATGGACTGTTGCAGTGGTGGCTGACGTGAAGCCTCATTCTCTGCTATGACATGCAGACTGATTCTCTGCTGACATGAAGCCAGATTGTCTGTTACGGGACCTCTCTCCTCTGCCTGTGTGCTAGGCCTAAATATATGCCAATGGACTGTTGCAGTGGTGGCTGACGTGAAGCCTCATTCTCTGCTATGACATGCAGACTAATTCTCTGCTGACATGAAGCCAGATTGTCTGTTACGGGACCTCTCTCCTCTGCCTGGGTGCTGGGCCTAAATTTATGACAATGGACTGTTGCAGTGGTGGCTGACGTGAAGCCTGATTCTCTGCTATGACATGCAGACTGATTCTCTGCTGACATGAAGCCAGATCCTCTGTTACGGGACCTCTCTCCTCTGCCTGGGTGCTGGGCCTAAATTTATGAAAATGGACTCTTACAGTGGTGGGTGACGTGAAGCCTGATTCTCTGCTATGACATGAAGACTGATTCTCTGCTGACATGAAGCCAGATTGTCTGTTACGGGACCTCTCTCCTCTGCCTGGGTGCCGGGGCCTAAATATCTGAGAATGGACTGTTCCAGTGGTGGGTGACGGGAAGCCAGATTCTCTGCTATTGAACCTCTCTCCAATTGATTTTGGTTAATTTTTATTTATTTAATTTTTATTTTAATTAATTTCCCTATCCACATTTGTTTGCAGGGGATTTACCTACATGTTGCTGCCTTTTGCAGCCCTCTAGCCCTTTCCTGGGCTGTTTTACAGCCGTTTTAGTGCCGAAAAGTTCGGGTCCCCATTGACTTCAATGGGGTTCGGGTTCGGGACGAAGTTCGGATCGGGTTCGGATCCCGAACCCGAACATTTCCGGGATGTTCGGCCGAACTTCTCGAACCCGAACATCCAGGTGTTCGCTCAACTCTACTAATGACCCCACCCAGTGCACCAGATGGGAGGCGGATTCAGCACGACTCCAAAACAAAACACTAAACCCGTGCTGCTATTCTGGCCGACCTCAGCACATAGTCAGAGCAGGGCATGACAGTATGTACCTCTCACAATTAGATTTTAAGGTGCTTATAAAAATCCCATTTTGTGGCTGCATTTTTATTTTTGAGGACTTTGTCCCTGTTAGTTAGGTTTATGGCCTCTTGTAGTTGGCAAAACGTAGCTTCTTTGAAGTTTGGTATTTTTGTTCATCCCTGTAGAAACACACTTTTGAATGACAATTAGAGTTGAGCGAACACCTGGATGTGCGGGTTCGAGAAGTTCGGCCGAACTTCCCAGAAATGTTCGGGTTCGGGATCCGAACCCGACCCGAACTTTGTCCCGAACCCCATTGAAGTCAATGGGGACCCGTACTTTTCGGCACTAAAAAGGCTGTAAAACAACCCAGGAAAGGGCTAGAGGGCTGCAAAAGGCAGCAACATGTAGGTAAATCCCCTGCAAACAAATGTGGATAGGGAAATTAATTAAAATAAAAATAAAATAAATAAAAATTAACCAATATCAATTGGAGAGAGGTCCCATAGCAGAGAATCTAGCTTCACGTCACCCACCACTGTAACAGTCCATTGTCATATATTTAGGCACCCAAGCAGAGTAGAGAGGTCCCATAACAGAGAATCTGGCTTCATGTCAGCAGAGAATCAGTCTTCGTCATAGCAGAGAATCAGGCTTCATGTCACCCAACACTGGAACAGTCCATTGTCATATATTTAGGCCCAGGCACCCAGGCAAAGAAGAGAGGTCCTGTAACAGAGAATCTGGCTTCATGTCAGCAGAGAATCAGTCTTCATGTCATAGCAGAGAATCATGCTTCACGTCACCCAACACTGGAACAGTCCATTGTCAGATATTTAGGCCCAGGCACCCAGGCAGAGGAGAGATGTCCTGTAACAGAGAATCTGGCTTCATGTCAGCAGAGAATCAGTCTTCATGTCATAGCAGAGAATCATGCTTCACGTCACCCAACACTGGAACAGTCCATTGTCAGATATTTAGGCCCAGGCACCCAGGCAGAGGAGAGAGGTCCCGTAACAGAGAATCTGGCTTCATGTCAGCAGAGAATCAGTCTTCATGTCATAGCAGAGAATCAGGCTTCATGTCACCCACCACTGTAACAGTCCATTGTCAGATATTTAGGCCCCGGCACCCAGGCAGAGGAGAGAGGTCCCATAACAGAGAATCTGGCTTCATGTCAGCAGAGAATCAGTCTTCATGTCATAGCATAGAATCAGGCTTCACGTCACCCAACACTGGAACAGTCCATTGTCAGATATTTATGCCCAGGCACGCAGGCAGAGGAGAGAGGTCCCGTAACAGAAAATCTGGCATCATGTCTGCAGAGAATCAGTCTTCATGTCATAGCAGAGAATCATGCTTCACGTCACCCAACACTGGAACTGTCCATTGTCAAATATTTAGGCCCAGGCACCCAGGCAGAGGAGAGAGGTTCTGTAACAGAGAATCTGGCTTCATGTCAGCAGATAATCAGTCTTCATGTCATAGCAGAGAATCATGCTTCACGTCACCCAACACTGGAACAGTCCATTGTCAGATATTTAGGCCCTGGCACCCAGGCAGAGGAGAGAGGTCCTGTAACAGAGAATCTGGCTTCATTTCAGCAGAGAATCAGTCTTCATGTCATAGCATAGAATCAGGCTTCACGTCACCCAACACTGGAACAGTCCATTGTCAGATATTTATGCCCAGGCACGCAGGCAGAGGAGAGAGGTCCCGTAACAGAAAATCTGGCATCATGTCAGCAGAGAATCAGTCTTCATGTCATAGCAGAGAATCATGCTTTACGTCACCCAACACTGGAACTGTCCATTGTCAAATATTTAGGCCCAGGCACCCAGGCAGAGGAGAGAGGTTCTGTAACAGAGAATCTGGCTTCATGTCAGCAGATAATCAGTCTTCATGTCATAGCAGAGAATCATGCTTCACGTCACCCAACACTGGAACAGTCCATTGTCAGATATTTAGGCCCCGGCACCCAGGCAAAGGAGAGAGGTCCCGTAACAGAGAATCTGGCTTCATGTCAGCAGGTAATCAGTCTTCATGTCATAGCAGAGAATCATGCTTCACGTCACCCAACACTGGAACAGTCCATTGTCAGATATTTAGGCCCAGGCACCCAGGCAGAGGAGAGAGGTCCCGTAACAGAGAATCTGGCTTCATGTCAGCAGAGAATCAGTCTTCATGTCATAGCAGAGAATCAGGCTTCACGTCACCCACCACTGTAACAGTCTATTGTCAGATATTTAGGCCCAGGCACCCAGGTAGAGGAGAGAGGTCCCGTAACAGAGAATATGGCTTCATGTCAGCAGAGAATCAGTCTTCATGTCATAGCAGAGAATCATGCTTCACGTCACCAAACACTGGAACAGTCCATTGTCAGATATTAGGGCCCAGGCACCCAGGCAGAGGAGAGAGGTCCCGTAACAGAGAATCTGGCTTCATGTCAGCAGAGAATCAGTCTTCATGTCATAGCAGAGAATCAGGCTTCACGTCACCCACCACTGTAACAGTCCATTGTCAGATATTTAGTCCCCGGCACCCAGGCAGAGGAGAGAGGTCCCATAACAGAGAATCTGGCTTCATGTCAGCAGAGAATCAGTCTTCATGTCATAGCAGAGAATCAGGCTTCACATCACCTACCACTGTAACAGTCTATTGTCAGATATTTAGGCCCAGGCACCCAGGTAGAGGAGAGAGGTCCCGTAACAGAGAATATGGCTTCATGTCAGCAGAGAATCAGTCTTCATGTCATAGCAGAGAATCATGCTTCACGTCAGCAAACACTGGAACAGTCCATTGTCAGATATTAGGGCCCAGGCACCCAGGCAGAGGAGAGAGGTCCCGTAACAGAGAATCTGGCTTCATGTCAGCAGAGAATC
This sequence comes from Bufo gargarizans, assembly GCF_014858855.1. NCBI lineage: Eukaryota > Metazoa > Chordata > Amphibia > Anura > Bufonidae > Bufo > Bufo gargarizans. The sequence goes on along the minus strand of NC_058084.1, from coordinate 287,021,895 downwards.
AGTCTTCATGTCATAGCAGAGAATCAGGCTTCACGTCACCCACCACTGTAACAGTCCATTGTCAGATATTTAGGCCCCGGCACCCAGGCAGAGGAGAGAGGTCCCATAACAGAGAATCTGGCTTCATGTCAGCAGAGAATCAGTCTTCATGTCATAGCATAGAATAAGGCTTCACGTCACCCAACACTGGAACAGTCCATTGTCAGATATTTATTCCCAGGCACGCAGGCAGAGGAGAGAGGTCCCGTAACAGAAAATATGGCATCATGTCAGCAGAGAATCAGTCTTCATGTCATAGCAGAGAATTATGCTTCACGTCACCCAACACTGGAACTGTCCATTGTCAAATATTTAGGCCCAGGCACCCAGCCAGAGGAGAGAGGTTCTGTAACAGAGAATCTGGCTTCTTGTCAGCAGATAATCAGTCTTCATGTCTTAGCAGAGAATCATGCTTCACGTCACCCAACACTGGAACAGTCCAGTGTCAGATATTTAGGCCCCGGCACCCAGGCAGAGGAGAGAGGTCCCGTAACAGAGAATCTGGCTTCATGTCAGCAGATAATCAGTCTTCATGTCATAGCAGAGAATCATGCTTCATGTCACCCAACACTGGAACAGTCCATTGTCAGATATTTAGGCCCAGGCACCCAGGCAGAGGAGAGAGGTCCCGTAACAGAGAATCTGGCTTCATGTCAGCAGAGAATCAGTCTTCATGTCATAGCAGAGATCCGTGCTTCACGTCACCCAACACTGGAACAGTCCATTGTCAGATATTTAGGCCCAGGCACCCAGGCAGAGGAGAGAGGTCCCGTAACAGAGAATCTGGCTTCATGTCTGCAGAGAATCAGTCTTCATGTCATAGCAGAGAATCAGGCTTCACGTCACCCACCACTGTAACAGTCTATTGTCAGATATTTTGGACCAGGCACCCAGGTAGAGGAGAGAGGTCCCGTAACAGAGAATATGGCTTCATGTCAGCAGAGAATCAGTCTTCATGTCATAGCAGAGAATCATGCTTCACGTCACCAAACACTGGAACAGTCCATTGTCAGATTTTAGGGCCCAGGCACCTAGGCAGAGGAGAGAGGTCCCGTAACAGAGAATCTGGCTTCATGTCAGAAGAGAATCAGTCTTCATGTCATAGCAGAGAATCAGGCTTCACGTCACCCACCACTGTAACAGTCCATTGTCAGATATTTAGGCCCCGGCACCCAGGCAGAGGAGAGAGGTCCCATAACAGAGAATCTGGCTTCATGTCAGCAGAGAATCAGTCTTCATGTCATAGCATAGAATCAGGCTTCACGTCACCCAACACTGGAACAGTCCATTGTCAGATATTTAGGCCCCGGCACCCAGGCAGAGGAGAGAGGTCCCGTAACAGAGAATCTGGCTTCATGTCAGCAGATAATCAGTCTTCAAGTCATAGCAGAGAATCATGCTTCACATCACCCAACACTGGAACAGTCCATTGTCAGATATTTACGCCCAGGCACCCAGGCAGAGGAGAGAGGTCCCGTAACAGAGAATCTGGCTTCATGTCAGCAGAGAATCAGTCTTCTTGTCATAGAAGAGAATCAGGCTTCACGTCACCCACCACTGTAACAGTCTATTGTCAGATATTTAGGCCCAGGCACCCAGGTAGAGGAGAGAGGTCCCGTAACAGAGAATATGGCTTCATGTCAGCAGAGAATCAGTCTTCATGTCATAGCAGAGAATCATGCTTCACGTCACCAAACACTGTAACAGTCTATTGTCAGATATTAGGGCCCAGGCACCCAGGCAGAGGAGAGAGGTCCCGTAACAGAGAATCTGGCTTCATGTCAGCAGAGAATCAGTCTTCATGTCATAGCAGAGAATCAGGCTTCACGTCACCCACCACTGTAACAGTCCATTGTCAGATATTTAGGCCCCGGCACCCAGGCAGAGGAGAGAGGTCCCATAACAGAGAATCTGGCTTCATGTCAGCAGAGAATCAGTCTTCATGTCATAGCATAGAATAAGGCTTCACGTCACCCAACACTGGAACAGTCCATTGTCAGATATTTATGCCCAGGCACGCAGGCAGAGGAGAGAGGTCCCGTAACAGAAAATATGGCATCATGTCAGCAGAGAATCAGTCTTCATGTCATAGCATAGAATCAGGCTTCACGTCACCCAACACTGGAACAGTCCATTGTCAGATATTTAGGCCCCGGCACCCAGGCAGAGGAGAGAGGTCCCGTAACAGAGAATCTGGCTTCATGTCAGCAGAGAATCAGTCTTCATGTCATAGCAGAGAATCAGGCTTCACGTCACCCACCACTGTAACAGTCTATTGTCAGATATTTAGGCCCAGGCACCCAGGTAGAGGAGAGAGGTCCCGTAACAGAGAATATGGCTTCATGTCAGCAGAGAATCAGTCTTCATGTCATAGCAAAGAATCATGCTTCACGTCACCAAACACTGTAACAGTCTATTGTCAGATATTAGGGCCCAGGCACCCAGGCAGAGGAGAGAGGTCCCGTAACAGAGAATCTGGCTTCATGTCAGCAGAGAATCAGTCTTCATGTCATAGCAGAGAATCAGGCTTCACGTCACCCACCACTGTAACAGTCCATTGTCAGATATTTAGGCCCCGGCACCCAGGCAGAGGAGAGAGGTCCCATAACAGAGAATCTGGCTTCATGTCAGCAGAGAATCAGTCTTCATGTCATAGCATAGAATAAGGCTTCACGTCACCCAACACTGGAACAGTCCATTGTCAGATATTTATGCCCAGGCACGCAGGCAGAGGAGAGAGGTCCCGTAACAGAAAATATGGCATCATGTCAGCAGAGAATCAGTCTTCATGTCATAGCAGAGAATTATGCTTCACGTCACCCAACACTGGAACTGTCCATTGTCAAATATTTAGGCCCAGGCACCCAGCCAGAGGAGAGAGGTTCTGTAACAGAGAATCTGGCTTCTTGTCAGCAGATAATCAGTCTTCATGTCTTAGCAGAGAATCATGCTTCACGTCACCCAACACTGGAACAGTCCATTGTCAGATATTTAGGCCCCGGCACCCAGGCAGAGGAGAGAGGTCCCGTAACAGAGAATCTGGCTTCATGTCAGCAGATAATCAGTCTTCATGTCATAGCAGAGAATCATGCTTCATGTCACCCAACACTGGAACAGTCCATTGTCAGATATTTAGGCCCAGGCACCCAGGCAGAGGAGAGAGGTCCCGTAACAGAGAATCTGGCTTCATGTCAGCAGAGAATCAGTCTTCATGTCATAGCAGAGATCCATGCTTCACGTCACCCAACACTGGAACAGTCCATTGTCAGATATTTAGTCCCAGGCACCCAGGCAGAGGAGAGAGGTCCCGTAACAGAGAATCTGGCTTCATGTCAGCAGAGAATCAGTCTTCATGTCATAGCAGAGAATCAGGCTTCACGTCACCCACCACTGTAACAGTCTATTGTCAGATATTTAGGACCAGGCACCCAGGTAGAGGAGAGAGGTCCCGTAACAGAGAATATGGCTTCATGTCAGCAGAGAATCAGTCTTCATGTCATAGTAGAGAATCATGCTTCACGTCACCAAACACTGGAACAGTCCATTGTCAGATATTAGGGCCCAGGCACCTAGGCAGAGGAGAGAGGTCCCGTAACAGAGAATCTGGCTTCATGTCAGAAGAGAATCAGTCTTCATGTCATAGCAGAGAATCAGGCTTCACGTCACCCACCACTGTAACAGTCCATTGTCAGATATTTAGGCCCCGGCACCCAGGCAGAGGAGAGAGGTCCCATAACAGAGAATCTGGCTTCATGTCAGCAGAGAATCAGTCTTCATGTCATAGCATAGAATCAGGCTTCACGTCACCCACCACTGTAACAGTCCATTGTCAGATATTTAGGCCCAGGCACCCAGGCAGAGGAGAGAGGTCCCGTAACAGAGAATCTGGCTTCATGTCAGCAGAGAATCAGTCTTCATGTCATAGCAGAGAATCATGCTTCACGTCACCCAACACTGGAACAGTCCATTGTCACATATTTAGGCCCAGGCACCCAGGCAGAGGAGAGAGGTCCCGTAACAGAGAATCTGGCTTCAAGTCAGCAGAGAATCAGTCTTTATGTCATAGCAGAGAATCATGCTTAACGTCACCCAACACTGGAACAGTCCATTGTCAGATATTTAGGCACAGTCACCCAGGCAGAGGAGAGAGGTCCCGTAACAGAGAATCTGGCTTCATGTCAGCAGAGAAGCTGTTGGCTCAGTCTCACCACTGCCTCTTCCTCGGAACTGTGAAATTCATTGGCACGACCTTCATTCCATGTGGGGTCTAGGTCCTCATCGTCCCCTGCATCGTCTTCCACTCAGTCTTGATCCCTGACCTCCTGTTCAGTCTGCACACTGCAGAAAGACGCAGCAGTTGGCACCTGTGTTTCGTCATAGTCAGAGACTTGTTAAGGTGGTATTCCCATGTCCTCATCATCAGGAAACATAAGTGGTTGTGCGTCAGTGCATTCTATGTCTTCCACCGCTGGGGAAGGGCTAGGTGGATGCCCTTGGGAAACCCTGCCAGCGGAGTCTTCAAACAGCATAAGAGACTGCTGCATAACTTGAGGATCAGACAGTTTCCCTGGTATGCATGTGGGTTATGTGACAGACTGATGGGCTTGGTTTTCAGGCGCCATCTGTGCGCTTTCTGCAGAAGACTGGGTGGGAGGTAATGTGAACGTGCTGGATCCACTGTCGGCCACCCAATTGACTAATGCCTGTACCTGCTCAGGCCTTACCATCCTTAGAACGGCATTGGGCCCCACCAAATATCGCTACTGGGACCTGAGGTAGTTGGTACACTAGGACGTGTGGCTGTGGCAGAACGGCCACGTCCTCTCCCAGCACCAGAGGGTCCACTAACACCACCACGACCATGTCCGCGTCCCTTACTAGATGTTTTCCTCATTGTTACCAATCACCACAATAAGAAAAATATTATTTGGCCCAATGTATTGAATTCAAATTCAGGCCTTTTTTTACAGACACCTAACACTATCTGGCTATCTATTTAGGTACCGTATTACACTAATAAAGGCACAGCAGTAACGACAGATTTAGCGGAATATAAATTTGAGGCCTAGTATTTAGGCGCTGGATGACAGGTATACGTTTACGGACAGAATTAGACTTGGAATTGCACAGTAGCGTGTGTGTGAAGTTATTGAGAATGACCCTATCTGCACCTTGAATCTAATATACTCTTTTATGGATAGATTTAAAGTAGGCCTGATACAGCAGAAACCATTAATTTAGAGAATTAGAGACAGGAGAGAATCCACTAGTCTTTTGTTTATTCAATGACATGATTACGATGGAAAAGGCATTCCAAAAAACAATTTCTCTCCACCTAGAGATAAATCCTATCAAGATTGATGTAAGTGCGGTATCGGCTGCTAATCGACCCAGATATTTCTGGGGGAGCCTGCCTGGCATGAACAGGCCTCTAAGTAGCTACAGACAATGAGAAGACAAAGTGTCAAGATAGCTTTGAGCCCGGAAGAATTGAAAAGTTCATCCAGATACATAACTAAAGATTTTACTGCATATAACCGCAGTGCTGACCGCTGAATACAATTAGTTTTTCGACCAAAATATGCCCAAAAAGGTTTTACCACATATAACTTCAGCCAAAATACATTGTGGCAAAAGTAACCTCACCGCTGGCTTAGGCAGGAAAGCCATGCCTGCGGTCGGTCAAATGTGACTTCTGTGGGATTTGGGATATGTTGTTCACCCAGATCAGAGGGGAATTTAGGGGGATATGTGGGGTTTTGAGGTGTTTTCTGTTTTGGGAAAATGTGTGTTTTCTGCCTGTGAGTGATTAAGTTAATTGTGTTTGGTAATTGTATCACAGGCAGAGCCATTGTATTTTGTTAATTGTGTCACAGACAGAGGGGGGGTTGTGTACAATTGCTGGGAGTGTTTCAATACTGTAAATGAAAGTGATTGGCTAAGGTAAAAACAATCTCAGTCTTCCACAAGGTCCCCAAGGGCAGTCTTCCTTGCTGGAAGACCTGAATAAAAGGCTGACAGGTAGCCCCATTAAAGAGTTTCTGTTTTACCCTCAACATAGAATAGAGCCTTGTCTCATGTGTGGGGGGAAAGGTTGCATCTACACTGGGGAATGTTATATGCTGTATAATCCTCTGGGTATAATCCCTGATCTCTTTTAAGAGCTTGTTCCTGCATCACTCTCTGAAGGAAGAGAGGCTCACCCACTGGAACCTGAAGGCCTTATCGTAGGTTCAAGGTGGGTAGAAGACGGCAAGATCCCAACCAAGTTGCGGTGGTTCATGGAGTCGGCAGTGATTGTGTTGTCAAGTGGATTGCTTGGAGCATTTATCAACGGAGGTACCCCGCACATCTCAGAAATGACCCACTGCTCCTGACAGAAGCTCCTGGGAAGGTCATGAAGCGTCTCGGTCATCCGGCATCTCGCCCCGCTGAAAGATAATTTTGAAAGTGTGTAGAAGCCACAATTTTTTCGACTGAAATACGTCAATAAAGAATTTACCGCATATAACTGCAGCTGTTAATAAAGATTTTAAGCATATTACTGCAGCTGTGAATGCTGAATAAAATTAGTTTTTCAATCAAAATACGTCAATAAAGATTTCTACTGAATATAACTGCAGTGCTTACCACTGAATTAATCTTGTTTTTCAACCTAAATATGTCAATAAAGATTTTACCACATATAACTGCTTTGCTAAAAGCGGAACAAAATATGTTTTTCAACCGAAATACGTCAATATAGATTTTACCACAAATATTACTGCAGCGCTGAACGCTGAATATATTTAGTTTTTCAACCAAAATACTTCACTAAAGGTTTTGCCACATATAACTGCAACAGTGAATGCTGAATATATATATATATTGTTTTTGTACTGATATAATAACTGCAGAAGTAAAATGCATATATATTTTTCTTTTTGTAATGAAAAAGGCCAGTAAAGGCTTTTAGCAGAAATAAATGCACCAGTGAAGTGCGTATATATTTTTTTCCTTTTTGTACTGAAATACAACACTGAACGTTTTCACCACACATAACTGCAGAAGTAAAAAGTGTATATATTTTTCCTTTTTGTACTGAAATAGGCCACTAAACGCTTTCAACACATTTATCCATTGCTGACGTGAACTGATAATATATTTTTCTTTTTGTACTGAAATAGGCCACTAAACGCATTCAACATGAATAACCGCCAAAGTGAAAGGAGAATGTATTTTTCATTTTGTACTGAAATAGGCCACTAAACGATTTCAAGACATATAGCCCCCGCCAACATGAACTTAGAATGTATTTTTCATTTTATACTGAAATAAAAAAATAACTATAACTGTCGCACTGACTGACTGCTACCACCGCTACTTACGTGAACCCCCTACACCACTACTTCCCGGGTAGGTAGACAGCTGTGAGACAAATGGTCTACCCCAGGCACAATTGGCTCCCGACCTCCCACTGCCACCCTGCTGAATCACAGGCATGCTTTTAATGCATAAAACCGCCAACCTGAACTGAGAATATATGGGCATGCTTTTAATGCATATAATCGCCAACCTGAACTGAGAATATATTTTTTGTACTGAAATAGGCAAGTAAACTCTTTAAGCAAAAATAAATGCACCAGTGAAGTGCGTATATATTTTTCTTTCTGTACTAAAGTAGGCCACTAAATGCTTCTGCAACAAATAAGTGCACCAGTGAAGCGCGTACATTTTTTTTTCTATAATGAAATATGCCACTAAACGCTTTTGCCACAAATAAGTGCACCAGTGAAGTGCATATATTTTTTTTTCTTTCTGTTCGCTTTCAACACATATAACCACCAATGTCAACTGAGAATATATTTTTCTTTTTGTACTGAAATAGGCCAGTAAACGCTGAAATAGGCCAGTAAACTCTTTTGCTACAAATAACTGCAGCAGTGAAGTGCATATATTGTTTTCTCTTTCTATAATGGAATAGGCAAATAAACCCTTATGCCACAAATAACTGCACCAGTGAAGTGCATATATTTTTTTTCTATAATGAAATAGGCCACTGAACGCTTTTACCACAAATAACTGCACCAGTGAAGTGCGTATATTTTTTCTTTCTATAATAAAATAGGCCGCTAAATGCACCAGTGAAGTGTATATATATTTTTCTTTCTTTACTGAAATAGGCCTCTGAACGATTTTACCACAAATAACTGCACCAGTGAAGTGTGCATATATTATTCTTTCTGTACTGAAATAGGCCATTTAACGCTTTTCCCACAAATAACTGCACTAGTAAAGTGCATATATTTTTTTCTTTCTATAATAAAATAGTCCACTAAACGCTTTTACCATAAATAACTGCACCAGTGAAGTGCATATATATTTTTCTTTCTGTACTGAAATAGGCCACTAAATGCTTTTTCTACAAATAACTGCACCAGTGAAGTGCATATATATATTTTTTCTTTCTATAATGAAATAGGTAACTAAACCTTTATGCCACAAATAACTGCAGCACTGTAGTGCATATTATTTTTCTGTACGTTTTCAACATATATAACCGCCGACGTGAATTGAGGATATTTTTTTTCTTTCTCTATTAAAATAGGCTACTAAACCCTTTTGCCACAAATAACTGCACCAGTGAAGTGCATATATTTTTTTCTTTCAATAATTAAATAGGCCACTGGACAATTTTACCACAAACAACTACACCAGTGGAGTGCATATATTTTTTTTTTCTTTCTATAATGAAATAGACAAATAAACCCTTATGCCACAAATAACTGCACCAGTGAAGTGCATATATATTTTTTCTATAATGAAATAGCCCACTGAACGCTTTTACCACAAATAACTGCACCAGTAAAGTGCATATATTTTTTCTTTCTATAATGAAATAGGGCACTAAATGCTTTTACCACAAATAACTGCACCAGTGAAGTGTGTTTATATTTTTTCTTTCTTTACTGAAATAGGCCACTGAATGCTTTCACCACAAATAACTGCACTTGTGAAGTGTGCATATATTATTCTTTCTGTACTGAAGTAGGCCACTTAACAGCTTTTGCCACAAATAACTGCACCAGTAAAGTGCTAATATTTGTTTTCTTTCTATAATGAAATAGTCCACCCTTTTGCCACAAATAACTGCACCAATGAAGTGCATATATTTTTTCCTTCTATAATTAAAAAGTTCACTGAACTCTTTTACCACAAATAACTGCACCAGTGAAGTGCGTATATATTTTTCTTTCTGTACTGAAATAGGCCACTAAATGCTTTTTCCACAAATAACTGCACCAGTGAAGTATGTATATATTTAGTTTCTTTCTATAATAAAATAGGTAGCTAAACATTTATGCCACAAATAACTGCAGCAGTGTAGTGCATATATTTTTGTCTTTCTATAACGAAATAGGCCACTAAATGCTTTTGCACAAATAAGTGCACTAGTGAAGTAGATTTTTTTTTTTCTATTGAAATAGGCCACTAAACCCTTTTTCCACAAATAACTGCACCAGTGAAGTGCATATATTTTTTTTCTTTCTATAATGAAATAGGCAACTGAACGATTTTACCACAAACAACTGCACCATTGGAGTGAGTATATTGTTTTCTTTCTATAAGGAAATAGGACACCCTTTGGCCACAAATACTGCACCAGTGAAGTGCGTATATTTTTTCTTTCTATAATGTAATAGGCCACTAAATGCTTTTGCCACAAATAACTGCACCAGTAAATTTGTGTATATTTTTTTTCTTTCAATAATGAAATAGGCCACCCTTTTGCCACAAATAACTGCACCAAGGAAGTACATATATTTTTTCTTTCTATTATTAAAAATTTCACTTAACTCTATTACCACAAATAACTGCACCAGGGCATGCGTATATATTTTCCTTTCTGTACTGAAATAGGCCACTAAATGCTTTTGCCACAAATAATTGCACCAGTGAAGTGTGTATATTTTTTTATTTTGATATTGAAATTGGCAAATAAACCGTTATGCCACAATTAACTGCAGCAGTAAACTGCATATACTGTTTTTCTTTCTATAATGGAATAGGACACTAAAGTGTGTATATATTTTTTTTCTTTCTATAATGAAATAAGCCACCCTTTTTCCACAAATAACTGCACCAGTGAAGTGTGTATATTTTTTCTTTTTATAATGAAATTGGCCACGGAACACTTTTGCCACAAATACAAACCGGATTCCAAAAAAGTTGGGACACAAATTGTGAATAAAAACTGAATGCAATGATGTGGAGATGGCAAATGTCAATATTTTATTTGTAATAGAACGTAGATGACAGATCAAACGTTTAATCCGAGTAAATGTATAATTTTAAAGGAAAAATACGTTGATTCAAATTTTCACTGTGTCAACAAATCCCCAAAAAGTTGGGACAAGTAGCAATAAGAGGCTGGAAAAAGTAAATTTGAGCATAATGAAGAGCTGGAAGACCAATTAATACTAATTAGTTCAATTGGCAACATGATTGGGTATAAAAAGAGCTTCTCAGAGTGGCAGTGTCTCTCAAAAGCCAAGATGGGTAGAGGATCACCAATTCCCACAATGTTGCTCAGAAAGATAGTGGAGCAATATCAGAAAGGTGTTACCCAGCAAAAAATTGCAAAGACTTTGCATCTATCATCATCAACTGTGCACAACATCATCCAAAGATTCAGAGATTCTGGAACAATCTCTGTGCGTAAGGGTCAAGGCCGTAAAACCATACTGGATGCCCGTGATCTCCGGGCCCTTAAACGACACTGCACCACAAACAGGAATGCTACTGTAAAGGAAATCACAGAATGGGCTCAGGAATACTTCCAGAAGCCATTGTCAGTGAACACAATCCACCGTGCCATCCGCCGTTGCCAGCTGAAACTCTACAGTGCAAAGAAGAAGCCATTTCTAAGCAAGATCCACAAGCTCAGGCGTTTTCACTGGGCCAGGGATCATTTAAAATGGAGTGTGGCAAAATGGAAGACGAGTCACGATTCAAAGTTCTTTTTGGAAATCTGTGACGCCATGTCATCCGGACCAAAGAGGACAAGGACAACCCAAGTTGTTATCAACGCTCAGTTCAGAAGCCTGCATCTCTGATGGTATGGGGTTGCATGAGTGTGTGTGGCATGGGCAGCTTGCATGTCTGGAAAGGCACCATCAATGCAGAAAAATATATTCAGGTTCTAGAACAACATATGCTCCCATCCAGATGTCATCTCTTTCAGGGAAGACCCTGTATTTTTCAACAAGATAATGCCAGACCACATTCTGCATCAATCACAACATCATGGCTGCGTAGGAGAAGGATCCGGGTAATTAAATGGCCAGTCTGCAGTCCAGATCTTTCACCTATAGAGAACATTTGGCGCATCATAAAGGTGCAACAAAGAAGGCCCAAGACGATTGAACAGTTAGAGGGCTGTATTAGACAAGAATGGGAGAGCATTCCTATTTCTAAACTTGAGAAACTGGTCTCTTCGCTCCCCAGACGTCTGTTGAGTGTTGTAAGAAGAAGGGGAGATGCCACACAGTGGTGAAAATGGCCTTGTCCCAACTTTTTGGGGATTTGTTGAAACCATGAAATTCTGATTCAACATATTTTTCCCTTAAAATGGTACATTTTCTCAGTTTAAACTTTCGTTCCGTGATTTATGTTCTATTCTAAATAAAATATTTGAAGTTGGCACCTCCACATCATTGCATTCAGTTTTTATTCACGATTTGTATAGTGTCCCAACTTTTTTGGAATCCGGTTTGTAACTGCACCAGTGAAGTGCGTATATTTCTTTTCTTTCTATAATGAAATAGACCACTAAACCGTTTTGCCACAAATAACTGCACCAGTAAAGTGTGTATATATTTTTCTTTCTATAATGAAATAGGCCAGTAAACGCTTTTACCATAAATAACTGCACCAGTGAACTGCGTATATTTTTTTATCTTTCTATATTGAAATGTGCCACTAAAACGCTTTTACCATAAATAACTGCACCAGTGAAGAGCGCATATATTTTTCTTTCTTTACTGAAATAGGCCACTAATACCTTTTGCAACAAATAACTGCACCAGTGAAGTGCAAATATTTGTTTATTTCTATAATGAAATAGGCGACTGAACTCTTCTACCACAAATAACTGCACTAGTGAAGTACACATATATTTTTATTTCTCTACTGAAATGGGCCATTGAACTCTTTTACCACAAATAACTGCACTAGTGAAGTGTGCATATATATTTTTCTGTACTGAAATAGGCCACTGAACTCTTTTACCACAAATAACTGCACCAGTGAAGTGTTTATTTTTTTCTTTTTATAATGAAATAGGCAACTAAACCCTTTTGCCACAAATAACTGCACCAGTGAATTGCGTATATTTTTTCTTTCTATATTAAATTATGCCACTGAACGATTTTGCCACAAATAACTGCACCAGTGAAGTGCGTATATATTTTTCTTTCTGTACTGAAATAGGCCACTAAATGCTTTTGCCACAAATAACTACACCAGTGAAGTGTGTAAATATATATTTTCTTTCTATAATGAAATAGGTAGCTAAAACTTTTTGCCACAAATAACTACACCAGTGAAGTGTGTAAATATATATTTTCTTTCTATAATGAAATAGGTAGCTAAACCTTTATGCCACAAATAAGTGCACCAGTGAAGTACATATTTTTTTCTGTACGTTTTCAACAGATATAGCCGCCAACGTGAACTGAGAATATATTTATCTTTTTTTACTGAAATAGGCCAGTAAATGCTTTTAGCAGAAATAAATGCACCAGTGAAGTGCGTATATATTTTTTCTTTCTCTATTGAAATAGGCCACTAAACCCTTTTTGCCACAAATAACTGCACCAGTGAAGTGCATATTTTTTTCTTTCTATAATGAAATAGGCAACTGGACGTTTTTACCACAAACAACTGTACCAGTGGAGTGCATATATTTTTTCTTTCTTTAATAAAATAGGCCACTAAACCCTTATGCCACAAATAACTGCACCAGTGAAGTGCATATATATATATATTTTTTTAATTATGAAATAGGCAACTGAACGCTTTTACCACAATAACTGCACCAGCGAAGTGCATTTATATTTTTCCTTCTATAAGGAAATAGGCAACTAAACTCTTTTGACACAAATAAATGCACCAGTGAAGTGCGTATATATTTTTTTCTTTCTATAATGAAATTTGCCTCTAAACGATTTTGCCACAAATAACTGCACCAGTAAAGTGCGTATATATTTTTCTTTCTGTACTGAAATAGGCCTCTAAATGCTTTTGCCACAAAATAACTACACCAGTGAAGTGCGTATATATATATTTTCTTTCTATAATGGAATAGGTAGCTAAACCTTTATGCCACAAATAACTGCAGCAGTGTAGTGCATATTTTTGGGTCTTTCTATAACGAAATAGGCTACTAAACGCTTTTGCCACAAATAAGTGCACCAGTGAAGTACATATTTTTTCTGTACGTTTTCAACAGATTTAACCGCCAACGTGAACTGAGAATATATTTATCTTTTTTTACTGAAATAGGCCAGTAAATGCTTTTAGCAGAAATAAATGCACCAGTGAAGTGCGTATATATTTTTTCTTTCTCTATTGAAATAGGCCACTAAACCCTTTTGCCACAAATAACTGCACCAGTGAAGTGCATATATTTTTTTCTTTCTATAATGAAATAGGCAACTGGACGATTTTACCACAAACAACTGTACCAGTGGAGTGCATATATTTTTTCTTTCTTTAATAAAAACGCCACTAAACCCTTTTGCCACAAATAACCGCAGCAGTAAAGTGCGTATATTTATTTTTTCTTTCTATAATGAAATATGCACATAAACCCTTATGCTGCAAATAACTGCACCAGTGAAGTGCATATATATATATTTTTTTCTATAATGAAATAGGCCACTGAACGCTTTTACCACAATAACTGCACCAGTTAAGTGTGTTTATATTTTTTCTTTCTATAAGGAAATAGGCAACTAAACCCTTTTGACACAAATAAATGCACCAGTGAAGTGCATATATATATTTTTTCTTTCTATAATGAAATAGGTCACTAAATGCTTTTACCACAAATAACTGCACTAAGTGAAGTGAGCACATATTATTCTTTCTGTACTGAAATAAGCCTCTTAAAGCTTTTGCCACAAATAACTGCACCAGTATAGTGCATACATTTTTTTCTTTCTATAATGAAATAGGCCACTAAATGCTTTTACCATAAATAACTGCACCAGTGAAGTGTGTATATATTTTTCTTTCTGTACTGAAATAGGCCACTAAATGCTTTTTCCACAAATAACTGCACCAGTGAAGTGCGTATATTTTATTTCTTTCTATAATGAAATAGGTAGCTAAACCTTTATGCTACAAATAACTGCAGCAGTGTAGTGCATATATTTTTGTCTTTCTATAACGAAATAGGCTACTAAACGCTTTTGCCACAAATAAGTTCACTATTGAAGTACTTTTTTTTTTCTGTACGTTTTCAACACATGTAACCGCCGACGTGAACAGCGAATATATTTTTTCTTTCTCTATTGAAATAGGCAACTAAACCCTTTTGCCACAAATAACTGCACCAGTGAAGTGTATATATATTTTTTTATTTCTGTACGCTTTCAACACATATAATCGCCGATGTCAACTGAGAATATATTTTTCTTTTTGTACTGAAATATGCGAGTATCACTGAAATAGGCCACTAAACCCTTTTGCCACAAATAACTGCACCAGTGAAGTGCATATATAGATTTTTTGTATAATGAAATTGGCCACTGAACGCTTTTACCACAAATAACTGCACCAGTAAAGTGCGTATATATTTTTCTTTCTATAATGAAATAGGCATCTAAACCTTTTTGACACGAATAACTGCACCAGTGAAGTGCGTATATATTTTTCTTCCTATAATGAAATAGGCCACTAAATGCTTTTACCATAAATAACTGCACCAGTGAAGTGTGTATATTTTTTTCTTTCTATATTGAAATATGCCACTAAACGCTTTTACCGTAAATAACTGCACCAGTGAAGAGCGCATATATTTTTCTTTCTTTGCTGAAATAGGCCACTAATACCTTTTGCCACAAATAACTGCACCAGTGAAGTGCAAATATTAATTTATTTCTATAATGACATTTTTTTATTCCCCTAAAGTGGGGAAAATTGGCTTCTACCTCACAGTTTTTTTTTTTTGCCTTCTCTGGATCAACTTGCAGGATAACAGGCCGAACTGGATTGACAAATCTATTTTTTTTTTACCTACTATGTTATTATGTTACTTGCACCCCAAGAACAAATTGCTGGAATGACAAAGCTGTATAATGGCTATTTGGATCCCCAAATAATCTTTCCCTGCACTTGTAAATCGCTTTTCTAGCACTGTCTCTAGAGCCTTCTGACATCTCTCCCTCCACTAAGATACTGTGAAATGAGTCCTCCTTATGCTTTCCCTGCACTCATAAATCACTTTTTCTGTCACTGTTTCTAGCGCTTTCTGATGTCTCTCCCTGCACTAAGATGCTGTTAAATGATTCCTCCCTATCCTTTCTCTGCACTTATAAATTGTTTTTTCAGTTTTTTTTTTCACAATGAGGTTTTTCCAATTGCTGCTCCTAGCACCTTCTCACATCTGTCCCTGCACTTAGAATGCTTGAAAATGTCTGACTCTAAGATGACCATCGTATTTATAGGGCTATGACATCACAGGGCAGGTTGGATGTTTATTGGCTGCATGCATGGCATTATTGGTCAGCCCACCTTCCTAGAGTTCCCAGCCCAATGTCCTCACACATGTAGCTGCCATTGTAGCTGGCATTTTAGGAAAAATTATGATTCGTTACCACAAAGCGCAAGGAAATTCACATTTGTTGCAAATCAAATTTTTACTGAATTTTAGATTGAATTCCATGAAATTGGGGTCCCATACCCACTACACCCCCTTTGAAATGAACAAAAAGGCAGTTGGGCATGCATGTGGCCGCTCCAGTCATTTCTATGGGAATTCTGGAGATAGCCAAATGCTGTACTTGCCCTATACTAAAAATAATTGAAAATGCAGGTAACAGCTGCTGATTGACAAGCTGTCAATTGTTTCCAGAGTATATTTCCATGTAACAGGATCCTAAAGCCAGCAATTTTTTTTTTTTTTTTCAAAGCAGTAAAGTAATATGATTCTGCATATATCCTATTATCTTCATATTTAATTACTTACAGTTTTGTGGGTTTTTGTCAAAATAATTATTCATGGCTTGTTTGATATCTAGAAACATCTTGCTGGATGTAAGAAGTACTGGAAGAGTCTAGTATTTACATAAATTGTTAAAAATGTTTAATAAAGAGAGAAAAACTGAGAAACTGTCATAACAATGCACCTAGAAATAGACATAATTCCATAACAAAATGTTTCCTTCTATTGCAATTAGAAAAGGGAAATTTGATTCCTAGGCAACTTCTAAACTCTTGTTACTATTGTGAAAATAATATTCTTACTTGAATTTCAAATGTGTCTTCAGCAGTTTATATACTCTGTAAATAGGTTATGTGTAAAAAGAATATATCTGTAGGGCCCGAATCACACCAGCATAATATGGCCACATTTTCTTTTCGTATTACTCCTGTGTGTTTTGGCTGGCTACAGGTTGAACTCACCTGAACCCTCAGCATAATAGGAAAAGGTACGTAAATTAGATGTCATCCAGAAACATAAGAATGTCTCTCTAATCTATTTATGTAACTGGTGTACAAATGAATGGGAGCTACAAAAACATCATAGCACAGCAAGCTGTGCTGTTTCTAAAGCAGGCTTTACTGTTTCCAAAACTCTGGCTTGAAATCTCATCCATGAATTGCTTGGATGGGAAAACTCTTTAAACTCCTTACAGACAAATGATTGAATTAAATGTATTCATGAGCAGGTTATTCCACAACTCATCATTTTAGATATAAGAACCGTACCTGCAAGCACCAAATATATCAGCCATTACTTGGCTATGTAAATAAAACATTACAAACTTATCATTGGATTATGATTCCAGTTATATTGTATTGATATGCCAAAACCCAATCAAATATAATTAGAGAAAAAAGTTATGGCTATTTGAATGTAAGGATAATGTAAGACGTCAGGACAGACAGTTGGCAAGAGAACTAGGTCAGGTAAACAAGCCAGGTCATAAATGTAAAACGCAGTATCAAACACATCATAGTAGACTAGGAACTGAATAGTTTGGCCTCCAGTACTATGAAAAACCCAGGGTGAAAGACAATTGGCTAGAGTCAGAGAAACTGTGAGCCACGCTGGCCCTTAAGTATCCAGGAGCAGATGCATGAGAGCAAATGTTTCGCTACCATGAGAGATGAGCTGGCATAGAATCACAATGTCTAACCTGCATATTTTTTTAACTTTTTATTCATCAGAGCTGTTTTCTTGAAATGCATTTTATTTCCTGATTCTATGTAAGAGATGTGCTATGTGTTTTGGCCTCATAAAATATCTCCCCTTGGTGCTTCCCCTCACTTATTAACACATTAAAGGGATTGTGTGACCAAAAAGTAAAATTGAAGGAGTTGTCTGGTTTACCACTGTAACATGGTGATTCACTTTTCACCATTGTACCGGCTTCTTTTGGGTTTGAATTAGGGTCATTGTGTTCAAAAGGGGTTCATGTTGTCACTGTTCCGTGCATTCTGGTCTTGGCTTCTTATGGGTTTGAATTGGGGTTATTGTGCTTTATATCTCTCTTCAGTTCTGCTAGAGTTAATCTTCCTTTGCTCTGTGTGTGCACCTGTTTGACTAATGTGTTCATTTTCCCTGTTATATATTTTCTGAGCTGTGTGTCCTTTCCCTGGTTGTGCAACAAATTCTGTTTTGGTCCGTTCAGATTCTGCATTTTTTTGTGTTGGAGCTTATATCTGTCTGCCTGGTCTCTCCAGATTGTGTTTGAATATGTTCAGGTTCTGTCTTTGTCTGAATTTGGAGCTAGTTCTATCTGCCAGTAACCTGTGTCTTTTCAATGGATTAGCATATTCTGTTTTCCTGACCTTGTCTGGTTTAGTATGTGTTTGCCTTGGATTTGTGTACTCTGCAAGTCTGTTCTCCATCTGATTCTGTCTGTGTGCTAGGTGTCTGTGTACACTAGGACTATTCCAAGAGGTAGTATGCTGGTGGCTCCCCTGAAGCAAAGACCAGACTCCAGTATAGAGGGTTAAAAAGTAAAAACCAGGGGACCACCAGCACAGCCCCATCAGGATTAGCCCATCAATCCAGTTGGTTGGCACAGTGATCTCTCAACCATTGTCTGTAACCACAACCGTTGTCCAATATTGATGACCTATCCTCATGATATGTCAACAATAGCAGATTAGCGGGGATATGACTTTCGGCACCCCTGCCGATCACCTATTTGAAGACACTATAGTGCTCATGCAGTGTAATTACAGTTTTTCCATCCCATTCACTTCTATTTCCCATTCAAGTAAAATGGATGAAAGAACTCTAATTGCACTGCTTGCAGCTGCAATGTTGAAAGCGAGTAGGTAAACAGTGAAGCATGCGAGTGCTGCGGTCCCTTCAAACATCTGATCGGCAGGAGTACCTGAAATCAGACTGCCCCTGATCTGATATTGATAATTAGAGGCAGGGGGCATGTAAAAAAATTAATAAAAAAAATAAAAAAGAATCACACATCTTTTGAAAGATTTGCAGTTCCAGTGCCACAGCTCCTGTCTATGATGTTTCTGGTCCCCGCTAGACTAAAAGTGGTGATATGCAATTCCATGACTTCTGTTACTAATCAATAGCCTTAACAGTTTTCTGTGCAAAAACAGTACATCTCATCACATTACCTAATATGTGTATTTTATTAACTGATTTACACTGAAGATCAAGTAAAAGTGCTTCTTTAAAAACTAACTTATTCATGATCAAATCCTTGCCAGATTGTTTGATATGACGTTTGCTTTCTGTATACAGGTGTGTCCTCTTTTATCTTTACTGTTAGTTCAAGATATTCCGCTCTGAAAAAACTGTGATGTTTGGTTTGTATGTGTGGTCACCAGTGGCTGTGATATGAAATGCCGCATGTGAAGGGTTTTGCTAACTAGCCACAATATTATATCAAATTAGTATTGTGAAAAATTGGAGTCTTTAACCAAATTTAAACTGAGGTAAGTGTTTACACATGTCTATATTATCTCCATACAATAACTGTCCAATACTTTTTTTCTTTTTCAGTCTCTTTTCATTTAAAATCTAAAATAGTACATAACATAACTGATCACATATCATGTGTTTCAGTTCAACAGAGAAAAGTACCATTTGCCTATGTTATTATCTAATATTGTCTTTGTGACGATGAACTAATACTAGAACATATGGTGGCAGGTTATACTAAATAAATTTATAGAGAATAAACCTGATAAAACAAAGAGTGGGATGCGGTGTGGTGCTTGCCCCCAGTTCTATGATTTCTACATATATAGATGTCAATCAGAGATATAAAAGATCCTCTTTATCTGTTAACTATATTGTGGACATTTTCTATATTGTTTCCAAAGGAGCCAAATGTTATAAAATTTCCCTATCTTCCTAGACTCCCAGTAAGCCAGTTCTGCTACTTTTGCATTTTTCCAGTTTTGAGATAAGATTATTCTAGCTGCACATAGGAGGTGTCTAAGCAGTTTTAGGCCTCATGCAGAGACGCCCCTGACGAAGCGTGGAGCGAAACCCGGGTCGGGCAGGATTGTAAAGATTGTTCTGACTGTTTATGCGATTAAATGTCTTTTTAGCGGTGGTGAAAAGAAGACTAAGGACAAGAAGGAAAGCCTTGGAGTTTGTGTGATGTGCCTGTATATCAAGCTGCGCTTGTTAGTACAATTATCTAGGAACGGTCGCTGGTGACTTATGGTACTTCACTATTTGCATATTTTCTGACATCCCACAGGAGCCCTGGATTAGTGATAGTGGGACCTGATAAATTGCTTATGTCTCCGTAATTGGATGGGTCAAGCTTAAAGAGGTTTTATTCTTTTGGATAGGGAACTCGCGGTCCCTTAAAAACGCATGTACTAAACTATGACTTGTACCCACTTCACTCTTGGGAATCGCTGCGGCACACCATAGACAATGTATTGAAGTTATTACTATTTTTTGTGGTAGGATTGGTACCAGCACCTGTTTCTCTGTAGGTGGAAATTCCTCTGCCAGCTCCCGCAACAGCAAAATGCAGCAATGCTCGCAGCAAGGTCTGGAAATGCTGCATTCTACAAGCCCTCTGTGAGGCTGGTACCATGTCCGCCATTTTATGTTTGTACCGGGGGTCTAAGTACGTTGCCATCCAGTAATGGTCCTTGCCCTTTATGCTTTTTAAACGGGGGTCCCTCTTCAAACACTGGAGCATGAAGGCCCCAATTTGCACTAACTTGGCTCATTGCCCAGGAGAAGGTTGTCCTCGGTCTCCTCCCCCCCCCCAGTCACGGACAACACCAGGGATCCCCAAAAAGAGTAAAAGTCCCCCTCGAAGCCTGTTCTTCTTGCTCCTCCTCCTCATCCCCCCAGGCACCATCCTCCTCTGACTCCTCTTCAGACTACTGCTGACTTGTCTCAGATGGAGTATGCCCCCTGGGAATTCATTCAGCATTGCGAGTTCCTCATCTTCCAGCTCCTGCTCCTCGACGGCTTGATCAATGACACAACGCAATGCATGCTCCAGAAGGAAGGCATAAGGTACATTGTCACTGATGGTGCCCTGGCTGCGACTGACTAGTTTGGGGATCTCATCAAATGGCCGCAGAAGTCTGCATGCGTTGCGCATGAGCACCCAGTGGCGCTGTGAAAAGAAACCAAGCTCCCCAGAACCTGTCCTGCTGCAGAGTACAAGTAGTCCTTAACAACATGTTGCTGCTGGAGCAGACTATCAAAGATATACAAAGTGGAGTTCCAGAGCATTGGGCTGTCACAAATCAGACATCTGACGGGCAAATGGTGTTGCCGCTGAATGTCAGCAAGGCGAGCCATGGCCGTAGTCCTTAGACAGAGATTGTCCTGGTCTGCCGCAAGTCGTCATGGACCCCAGGGTATTTGGCAATGAATTGCTGCACAGTTCAGTATGTGTCTCATGCACAGCACGTGTGTCATTTTGCCCTGTTTCAGCATGCTCAACAGATTGGCACTGTTGTCGCACACCACTTTACCAACTGTCAAATTGAGCGGGGTTAGCCACTGATCGGCCTGTGACTGCAGAGCTGAAAGCAGTGCAGGACCTATGTGACTCATGGCTTCCAGGCACAACAGCCACAGCACAGCATGGCAACGTCTCACCTGGGACGTCAAATAGGTTCTGGGGAGCTTGGGGGGCACAGTGGAAAAGGCAGGAGCAGCGGAAAAGGAGGAGGCAGCCGAGGAGGAGACGGAGGATGGAGTTGGAGGAGGAGAAGAAGATGCAGGCTGCATGCAATCCTTGGCAGTAACACCAAATCCACACAGGAGCCTTGGGTTACATACTTGACGGCCGTCAGAAGGTTCACACAGTGGGCAGTAAAAGTTATGTACCTTTCCTGCCTGTGTTTGCTATACCACATGTCTGTTGTCAGATGTATCTTTGCACTGACACTGTGTGCCAGAGATATAGTCCTGATCAAAAGTTTAAGACCAATTGAAAAATGGCAAAAAATCATATTTAGCATGGCTGGATCTTAACAAGGTTTCAAGTAGAGCTTCAACATGCAACAAGAAGAAATGGGAGTGAGACAAAGCATTTTTTGAGCATTCAATTTAATGAAAACAACGAATAAACTGAAACAGGCTATTTTTAAGTTGATCAAAAGTTTAGGACCACACCTCCAGAAAAAAAACTAAACCCCCCCCAAAACAGAAATCCAACTTCCAAACATGAATTCAGTAATGAGTAGCTCCGCCGTTATTGTTTATCACTTCAAAAAATCATTTTGGCATGCTTGATGCAAGCGTTTCCATGAGGTAAGTGGGAACATTTCTCCAAGTGGTGAAGACGGCGGCCGCACGAAGGCCATCTACTGTCTGTAACTGTTGTCCACTTTTGTAAACTTCCCTTGCCACCCATCCCCAAAGGTTCTCAATTTTGATTTAGATCAGGTGAACACGCAGGATGGGCCAAAGGAATGATGTTATTCTCCTGGAAGAAGTCCCTTGTCCTGCGGGCATTGTGTCCTGTTGAAAAACCCAGTCGTTACCACACAGACGAGGGCCCTCAGTCATGAGGAATGCTCTCTGCAACATCTGGACATAGCCAGCGGCCATTTGACGCCCTTGCACTTCCTATAGCTCCATTGTTCCACTGAAAGAAAAAGCACCCCAGACCATTATGGCGCCCCCTCTACTGTGACGTGTAGAAAACATCTCAGGTAGGATCTGCTTGTCATGCCAGTAACGTTGGAAACCATCAGGACCATCAAGGTTAAATTTTTTCTCATCAGAGAATAAAACTTTCTTTCACCTTTGAATGTCCCATGTTTGGTGCTGTCACGGAAGGTGTACAGGAAACAAGACAACACAAAATGAATATACGACTCACTGGATCCAAAACTAAGGAACAAAAAGGGAGACCCCTGCATAAGACCTGGCTCTCTCCCTTACTGCTCAGCCTATGCGAAAATCCCAATGGTAGATGATCGCATATCCTCGTACCTCGACTGTATAACACCTGAACACCCTACAATAGTGAGGGGACACGACCACCGGCTCCCTACACTAGATACGGAGGGAGTCAGGGTCACCTGGGATCCAGCAAACAGAAAAACACAAATGAATGCACAACACTTATCTTGTAGAAGACTAAGAAGTAGGATCAGCATGCACACACACTCCAGGAAGTAATATAAACCGCAAACAGATGCACTATGGGGAGGAATTTAAAGGGATGCAATCAGTACAACTACATGACAGCTGAGAGAGGCTAACGAGATGAGGAACTGAAAGCAAAACAAAGGAAGCTCAAGGAGGAGGTTCTGAAAGGCATCTGTCAGAGCTTCTCAGATGTCTGGTGGTGACAGGTGCTCTCTTGCAAAGTCCAAACGAGCAGTTCTGTGGCGTTCAAGGAGACAAGGTCTTTGTAGACTTTTTTGTTTTTTAAGCCCTTCAGTCTCAGATGCCGTCTGATGGTTATGGGGCTGCAGTCAGCACCAGTAAGGGCCTTAATTTGGGTCGAGGATCATCCAGTGTCTTGACGGACAGCCAATTGGATCCTCCGGCTCAGTGCTGGGGTCTTCCACTTGACTTTTTTGTTCCATAACCCTCAGGATCATTTAAGAAATTCCAAATGACTGTCTTACTGCGTCCCACCTCAGCAGTGATGGCGTGCTGTGAGAGACCCTGCTTATGCAGTTCAGCAACCCGACCACGTTCAAAAAGGGAGAGTTTTTTTGCCTTTGCCATCACAACGTGTG